>NC_138101.1:201539815-201615815 GCF_964146895.1 Miniopterus schreibersii
CCGTGTCGCCCCCCCGTGTCGCCCCCCCAGTGTCGCCCCCCAGTGTCGCCCCCCAGTGTCGCCCCCCAGTGTCTCCCCCCAGTGTCGTCCCCCAGTGTCGTCCCCCAGTGTCGTCCCCCCAGTGTCGTCCCCCCAGTGTCGTCCCCCCAGTGTCGTCCCCCAGTGTCGTCCCCCCAGTGTCGTCCCCCCAGTGTCGCCCCCCCAGTGTCGCCCCCCCGTGTCGCCCCCCCGTGTCACCCCCCAGTGTCACCCCCCAGTGTCACCCCCCAGTGTCACCCCCCAGTATCATCCCCCAGTATCATCCCCCCAGTGTCACCCCCCAGTGTCACCCCCCAGTGTCATCCCCCAGTGTCATCCCCCAGTGTCATCCCCCAGTGTCATCCCCCAGTGTCATCCCCCAATATCATCCCCGTGTCATCCCCCCAGTATCACCGCCCAGTGTCACCCCTCAGTGTCACCCGCAGTATGATCACCCCAGTACCCCCTCCTGCACCTCAGCCCGTCCCCCAACCCCCGCGTGCACCCCCTGCGCCCCGCGGGGTCCTTCCCGGACGACCCTGGGCGCCGGCCCCCCCCCCCCCCCGGGGCCTGGACGCTGCTGGGCCGCGGGCTCCCGGCTCGGCCCCCCCCCCCCCAGTCCAGTCCGCGGGGCTCAGGCCGCGGGCCCGGGAGGCCGCGTGGGGGCGGGGGGGGGACGCGGGGCCCGAGGGGCGGGGGCCCAGCAGCGGGGGGCGGGGGACCGGGCGGGGAACCGGGGGGGCGGGGGACGGGGGGGCGGCCCCGCCGAGGCCCCGCCTCTTCCTCTCCCGCCCTCGGTCCCTGCGCGGCGGCGGCGGCAGCGGCCCCTTTAAACCGCCCGCCGCGCCCCCGCCCGCCCCGCGCCTCCATTTTCCAGGCGCCCGCGCCCCGGGCCCGCGGACATGGCCGCCAACATGTACAGGGTCGGAGGTAAGGCGGCCCGGCCGGCCCCGATCGCGCCCCCGCCCATCCCCGCGCCCCGGGCCCGGCCCCGCGCGGGGCGCTGCCCACCTGTTGGGGCGCCTGCGGGGCGGGCGCGCCGGCCCCCCGCGCACGTGGCCCGGGGCGTGCGGCCGCCGGGGGCCTGGTCTCGGGGCCCCGCCCAGGCCCGCGGGTGTGGGGGCGCCGGGCCCTCGCGGCGGGAGCCCCGGCCCGGGCTGCGGCCTCCGCGGGGCTCCCTCGGGGCCTGCGCGCGGCGCCCCCAAACTTTCCCCGCCGCCCAGGCCGCGGGGGGCCCTGCAGGGTGGGGAGGCCCGCACCCGGCCCCGCTTTGTGCCGCCGGGGCCTCGGCCGGGCCGCCCGGGAGGAGGGAGCCCGCGCCCGGCCCCGGCCCCGGCCCCGTCCCTGTCCCCCCGGCCCCGCCGGTCCCCCGGCCCCGGCCCCGGCCCCGTCCCCGTCCCTGTCCCCCCGTCCCCGTCCCCCCCGGCCCCGTCCCCCCGGCCCCGTCCCCCCTCCCCGGCCCCCGCCCGCGCCCCCGCCGGGTAACGTGGCACCTGCGTCGCCCCCCCCCCGCTCGGGCGGCGCCGGGTGGGGGGCCTGCCCCCCGCTCAGCAGCCGGGGACACGGGGCGGGAGCTTCACCCCGGGGGCTCCCCGGAAGCCCGCCCCGCCCCAGGGCCCTGCTCCCCCGGCCCGGTGCCCAGCCTCGGCCCGTCCTGCACCCCTCGGGTGCTGCCCGTCACCCCGGGGCCCTTTGTGCAGCGCCCGCCCCCCGGCGGCTCCCGCTGACAGGTGGCAGGGCCCGGGGTCCCCACCCGCCCCCTCCCTCCCGGGGTCCCCAGCCCGAGCCCCTCCTGGCCGGTCCCCTGCCACCCCGGTCACCCCAGTCACCCCCGTGGGCCTGGGTGCTGGGTGCAGGGCCCCCGGCTGGGCAGAGGGGCTGAGCCCCAGGCGCGGCTGCTGCCCCGTCCCCCGGCTCCAGGCCTGGGGCTCCCCCGGGCCCCCCGCAGCCCCCGGGTGTGGGCCGCAGCCCTTCCCCTGGGTCCCGTCCGGCTGAGAGCTCGGCCGGGTCTTCCCGGGCCTGCTCCCTGGACGTGTGGACGAGCGTCCGTCCTCCGGTGGCTCCTTCAGGGGGCCTGGCCGGTCCCAAGTCTGGAGGTGCCCCTCTGGGGTGTCCCGGAGCCCCCCGTCTCCGTGCCGGGTGGCGCTCCGCAGGCGGGACCCCGGGCCCCGCTCAGAACCCGCCCGTCCCTGTGGGAGAAACGGCCTTTCGCCTGGGTTTCCGGGCGGGCGCCCGAGCCCAGCCCCTGGGTCCTGGCAGGGCTGGTGGTCCCGGCGGGGCCCCGGGGTGCTGGAGGTCGGGGTGCTGGAGGTCGGCATCCCGTTGGAGGCGCAGCTTGGGGAGGGGCGTCTGGAAGACGGGCCCCTCTGTCCCTGAGTGGCCTGGTGTTGGGCCCTCCCCGGGCAGCCTTGGCCTGGGGAGACCGTAGGGACCCCTCCGTTGTCTGCACTTGGGACCCTAAGAGCAGCCTTCCCAGAGGACAGCCCAGGCCTCCGGCGAGACTGCAGTTTGGGGGCGCAGTTTCTGAGCACGCGTGTCTCCCAGGTGTCGTGTGGGACGCACTGAGGCCCGAGAGTTCCTAGCAGAAGTCAGTTACCTGGGATGACGTCTGGGCAGCCGAAGGCGTGGCTGCAGCTCTGTGCCAGCTGACCCGCCCGGCGGAGTGGGTCAGCCTGGGCGGGGACAGGCTGGCTCTTCCCAGGGAGGTGACCTGGCTGTGGACAGAGGCCTTCTGTCCGTGGCCGCTGCCAGCGTGGTGGGCGGGGGGCTGGGCCGGGGGTGGCAGGGTCAGGGCCCACGACCCCTGCTCCTCTGGGCCTGTCCGGCCGGGGGCCTGGGCAGGCGGCCAAGCCCCTGTGGTCGCCCCGGATGCAAGAGGTGCCCGTGGGTCTCGGCTGCCGCAGCGCGTCCGCGCTGGTTTCGGCGGCAGGCCGTGGCCGCTTCCCTCAGGTGTTGTCCTTTTCCTGCCATTCAGTGAGACTGACACCCATTCTTTTGTGTAATTTGCTCTTTTGAAAATACGCTCTGGCCCTGGCCAGCGTGCTCAGTGGTTAGAGCACCAGCCGGCGGGCTGAAGGGCCTCGGGTTCCACCCCGGCCCGGGGCCTGTACCTCGGTTGCAGGCTCCGGGCCGCGGTCCGGGCGCGTGCCTCTCACGTTGGGGTTTCTCCCCCGTCTCCCGCCCCCTGTCTCTGAAAAACCAGCGGGAGGGCGTCCTCAGGTGAGGGTAACGCACACGGGCACCCCGAGACGGCGACAGGAGCGCCGGTGCTGGGCGGCGGGCGGTGCTGGCCCATTCCCCACGCTGGCCTGTGCCCTGGGGCTCTCGTTACGTCACCGGTCCCTGCCCTGCTGTCACCGGTTCCTTTCATTTTGTTGTGTGTTTTAAACTTTGGACCAGGTGAGACGCTCGCTCGTGGGCAGGGAGTTCCTGACCTGTAAGTGGCCCGCGGGGGCCGCCCCAGGCCTCCTGTGGCTCGGACAGGACTGTGCCCTTTCGCTCAAGGGAAGCTGTCTCCGGGGATGCGGAGTGAATCCGAGGGCAGGACCTCTGGGGGTCCAGGCACCCCTGCACCCCTGCAGTGTGGTGTCCAGACGCGGGGAGGGGGACACGGGTGCTGGACACGCCCCAGGGACGGGTGGGTGGGTGCCCACTCCCATTTGGACTCCCTGGGAGGGACCGCCTGGGGCCCTCTGCCCAGGCCCCTGCGCTACCCGGGTGCCTTCTCCAGTCAGGTTCTAAACTGTCCTGTGCTGTGCTGTCCTGTCGGGGCTCCTCTTCCCCTGCACCCTGTGGCTGCCCCCACCTGTCTGTCTTCAGGGCAGCAGTGGGCCCACCTCTGATGGGACTGGCACAGCCTTCCTGGGCTCCGACGGGCCGGGGTGCTGCCCTGACTTCACGGCTGCTGGGCCTGGGCTGGGTGGGGGGCCTCGGGCTGGGTGCAGCTGCCATGTCAGGGTGTGCCCCTTGGGGAGGGCCTGGTGGGTAGCTGCCGGGGCTGCGCCCTGCCCTGGGCTCCTCAGACTCACAGGATGCCGCCCCCCCCCGGGCCCCCTGCAATCCCAGGTGTCTTGGGCCCGCGGGGTCCCATTCCTCCGATTGGACTGGCCGTCCCAGGGGCCCCCCCGGCCTTAGGAGATCATCCCCCTAAGGTGCTCGGCTCCCTGCGAGGGGCAGAGGGTCAAGTCCGTGTGCCTTAGTGGCCTGCAGTCCAGCCCCACCCTTCCCCTGCTGGGCCCGGGCTCCTGCGCCCTCCCTGCTGGGGAACCTCACCCAGGTGCCCCCTGGAAACCTGGCTCGGTCACAGCGCAGCACGTTCCGTTCCGACCCGAGTCGCCGCGGTCCCTCTGGGTGGACGGGGTCCGCGCGGCGTGGACCACAGTTTATTCGGCGGTGGAGTGGCATGTGGGGTCCTTGTCCCCGCGGGCCGGTGTGACAGTGCCACGGCCTCGTGGCTCACGAACAAGGGGCATGTGTCACGTCCTGCAGGCTGGACGTCCGGGGCCAAGGCTGCCGCCGAGTCCTGTCCGCTGGGGACCTGATTCCAGGGCCTGGGAGCGCTTTTGTGTAAGGGACCCGCGACCCCGCCTGTGGGTGCCCCCCTCTGGCCTGAGCCCCCGGGGGGCCCAGAGCCGACGTCAGCACCGGTGCTCGCTTCCCGTGCGGAGGGGTGACCCTGTCTCCCGCGGAAGGGGGTTTGGTTGAGGAGCTGACGCGTTACCTTCCCCAGCGGCTCCCGCAGCCTCACGGTCCTCGGGCAGGGTTGGGTCCCCCAGCTCCCCCGAGCCCGCGGCAGCCGACCTGGTCAGCTTCCGTCCGCAGGGGCCTGCCGGGTGTGGGTGCCACCCGCCGTCCGTTTGCATTGCCCTGGTGATAAGTGGCGATGGGCGTCTTCTCAGGGGGTTTTATTTTTTAAAATCCTCGCCGGAGGATGTGTCCCCCCCACTGTTTTTAGAGCGAGAGGAAGGGGGAGAGAGATCTCGATGGGTTGCTTCCCCTACGCACCCCCACGGGGACTGACCCCACGGCCTAGGCGTGTGCCCCGACCGGGAATCAGACCTGCAGCCTTCGGGCGCACAGGGTGACATTCCGAGCGGCCGAGCCCCCTGGCCAGGGCTCGCGTGTTTTTAATGTTTTCTGTTATTGATTTGGGGGGGAGGGTAGAGGGGACGGCCGAGGGAGAAGCGTCGGTGAGGTCAGCTGCCCTGACCGGGAATCGAACCGCGATCTCCTGGCTCGTCGGTTGCCGCTCAGCCGCTGCGCCACGGTGGCCGGGCTGCCCCACAGCTGCTGTACCCGTCGCCTGCGGATCGCGCCCTGTGAGTCGGCTGCGGCCAGCGCAGGGGCGCCTGTGTTCTTGTGAACTCGTGTCTGGGTTTCTTTGGATAAATTCCCGGAAGTGGGCTTGCCGGGCCATGAAGCAGGTCCGTGCTGAGTTTTCCGAGGCCTCTGCTCCCTTCCGCGGAGGCTGCGCCCGCCTGCCGCCCCCGGCCGGGCGCGAGGCCCCTTTCCCCGCACCCGCGCCAGCACTTGTTGGGGGGCGTTCTTTGTTTCCTTATTGCTGAGTTGTGAGGACGTCTGTTATATTCTGGAGTTCGGCCCTTTCTTAGGTACGTGTTTTGCAAACTTTCATAACCTGCGTTTCGCGCGTCTACGGGACGTGCCTGACCTGAGGTCACGAAGGTTTTATCCTGTTTTCTTGTAAAATTTTTCAAAAGACGGGTAAACGTTCTTTTTTAAAAATACGTTTTTATTGATTTTTAGAGCGAGGAAGGGAGCGGGAGAGAAACATTGGTGGGCGGCCTCCTGCGCGCCCCCGGCTGGGGGTCAGCCCACAACCCTGCGTGTGCCCTGACGGAATCGAACCCGTGACCTCCTGTGGAATTTTTATGGTTTGGGTTTTGCTTTTAAGTTCAGGATCCGTTTCAGGCTGGTTTTTGTGTGAGGTAGAAGGTTGGGATTCCGGGTGTTGTGGGTTTTTTTGCCTGTAGATGTCCGTTTGTCCCGTTACCATGGATTCCGTCTAGCCGTCCTGGCCCCGTGTGCACATCTCTGTGGCGGTCCGTTGGCCCCGAGCGTCCCCGAGGTCGGCGTGGCCCTCGTGCGGTGCCCGGTCACTGTGGCTTCACCTGACCGTGCAGGGGGCGTGGCAGGGCGCCGACTTGCCTTCTCGGGACCGTCCGCCCTGCCCGCCGCCTTGGTCCCCCTGTGGGGCTCGGAGCTGGCCTGTTGGCCTCTACAGGAAAAAGCAGAAAGAGCGGCAGTGGCCTCGGATTGGGATTGTGGTCAGGTGAGCGCAGACCGCGCGGGGAGTCGGCGTCCTCGCTGCTGCCGAGTCCTCGGACCGTCCGTGTGGCTGGTGAGCTCAGAACGGCTCCTACGTTTTCCGGTGGGTTAGACAAACGAGGGACAGATCCTTTACACGTGCAAATCGCCTGGAACTCGAGTCTCCGGGCCCAGCCGCGCGGCGGGGTCGTCTTCAGAGCGTGTGTGCCGGGTCGCCCGTGTGGTCTAGGCCCCGTGCATGGGTCCCTGTCACAGAAAAGCAGAGGCTGGACCGGGACTCGTGAAGACCCGGCGCGTGGCGGAGCGTCTGGGCCGGCCCGACACCGGCCCACTGGTGCCGCCACAGGGAGCGTTCCCACGCGTGAGCAGCTGACGGTCAGAAAGGACGTGTCTCGCCGCAGCTGACCTTCGTCACGAGAATAAACGACAGTGTCACTGCGGAGCGTCCCAAGTCGCTCGCTCCCTCGCTGAGCGAGGGGAGCTGGGTGCTGATGGTGACCTTGCGGGTCACGGTCAGTCGCAGCCCCCGGGAAATGGGTGCTGAGGGAGGAGCAGCATCCTGGGCGCGGACGCAGGGGCGAGTGGCTGGTCCCTCCGCCGCAGCGAGGTGGCCCCCGCACCTGGTCCTGCCCCGTGTCCGCCCCAGGCTGAAGCGCTGAGTCACGTTCGTGAAGAAGGCGCCTGGGAGCTGTCTGCACGGACCGAGTGTTCAAGAGAGTTTCCGAGAGGTTGGGACCCACCGATTTAGTGCCAACTGAAGTGGAACCTGCTAGGACGTGGCTGGGACTGGAGGGGAAGCTGAGCTGCCGCCTCGGCCTCGATGTGACCCGTGACCTCTGGGTGCGTCTGCAGACCCCCCAGGAGGCAGGCATTTGAGTTGCGCCGCGTGAGGAGGACCCGCCTGTGTCCGGCGTGGGCGCCACCACCCAGGTGTCGGGGGCCCGAGCGGCACAGAGAGGCTGAGGGCCGGGCACTTTGTCTGAGCTGGACGTCCTCAGCCTGGGACAGTGCAGCTCGTGGTTCCCGAGCCTCTGGGCCTCCAGACGGACACCAGTGGCCTCCAGGTGTCCGGTCTTCACGCTCTGACTGAGCCCATCACCTGCTGTCTGGTCTCCAGCTCACGGGTGGGAGATCGTCATAAGTCCCCACGTGTGTTCACATCCTGTCCACGTATGCGCATCAGCTCCCGCTGGTCCTGCTTCTCTGCCTGTTACGACGGCGACGCCTGCAGAGCAGGAGGGGCTCGTTCACGGCACACGGGGCGGGAGGTGTGGGAGCCCACAGCCCCGCGCGGACCACGGTGGACCTGCTGCGACTCAGTGACCGTGTGTCCGCAGCAGCGTAACCGCCGTTGGCTCTGGGACTTGCACCTGCAGCGGAAGCCGACCTCCTGGCCTGAGGCGCAGCAGCCGAGGAATCCTCTGATTCTGAACTCGGGGCCGAGACGGCAGGTTTGGGGAGGAGGAGTCCCGCTCCTGGGCGCCGTCCCCGAGCTCGATGGCCGTCCTTTGCGGATTCGCCTGGAAACTACGTAAAATAGCTCTTACCCTGAACTCCGCTGTGGCGAAGTCCTGGTGACCACTAATGTTTGAGTCACAGATGCTACATGCAGCTTCCTTATTGTGAAAACGTTAAACCAGGAGGGGGCCTGGCCCGTGCGGCTCAGTGGTCGAGCGTCGACCTAGGATCCAGGAGATCACAGTTTGATTCCCGGTCAGGGCACAGGCCCGGGCTGCGGGCTCGATCCCCAGCCGGAGCGTGCAGGAGGCAGCCGATCAATGACCCTCCCATCATTGATGTTTCTGTTTCTCCCTCTCCCCCTCTCCCTTCCTCTCTCACTAAAAGTCAATAAAAATGTTTTTTCAAAAATGTTGCCAGGCCGGGCGTGGCTCAGCGGTTGAGCATCGACCCAGGATCCAGGTGATCGGGGTTTGATCCCTGGTCAGGGCACATGCCCGGGTTGCGGGCTCGATCCCCAGTCGGGGGCGTCCAGGAGGCAGCGGATCGATGACTCTCATCGTGGATGTTTCTGTTTCTCTCTCTGAAATCAATAAATGTATATTTAAAAAAAAAAATGTCACAAGTTAAACAAAAAGCCAGGAGGGGCCGTTCCCACCTTGGCTCCAGGTGTGCCTGAGGGGCCTCAGCGCAGGAGTGAGAGAGGCCTCTCGTTTCTCCTTGTTGGCCCCACCGGGGATGTTTTCCCAGTGATTTCAGAGAAGGTGGGATGTGGGAGAGACACCGATTGTCTCCTGAACCCGCCAGGCTGGGCTGGGGATGAACCTGCAACCCAGGTACGTGCCCTTGGCTGGGAGTCGAACCTGCGACCCTTTGGTGCGCAGGCCGGAGCACTAACCACGGGCCACACCGGCCGGGGCGGGGTTTCTAGTTTCTCACCCCACCGAGCCGCTGAGGAGCTGGCGCCTGCCCGTCGGCCGACCGTGATGACCCGTTGCCCACTTACAGTAGGTTCGGGCCACGGGACCTCCCCAGGCTTGGCAGCTCTCGGGAGGGACCGGAACAAGTCACGGTCAGCCGAGACCTGACACGGGGCCCGGTGCGACCAGCGGAGCCCAGAGTCGCGGACAGTGCCTCGCGCTCCCGCCACGGGCCCGCCACGGCATGCGGGAAGTGTCGCTCGTTACCTCTGTCCAGGGTGTCCGTCCAAGGCTGGTCACGTCGTGGCCGACCGCCTGTGTCTGGCCTTAGTCACTCAGCGCCCAGCCTCTCAGAGGTCAAGCTGACCTCTGGCCCCGCCACAGATCACAGCGTTAGCACCTACTTGGAGCCACGTCCCCAGGTAAGCAAAGACTTACCAGGCGGGTCCCCTGCGGAGTTTGGTCAGGGGCCGAGCTCTGGGCTGTGCCGGCGATGACGCCACAGGGCTGTGCCCGTCCCTGCCCGTGAGCGGCAGGCGCCCGTCGGGAGGGAAATCTGACCACCTGACGTACCTTCGGGCCGCATACGTCCCTGCTCAAGGCCCCGCGCCCGTGGATAGCTGCCGGATGTGGCAGCGTTTGTGGGAAGACGCAGAGCGGCACCGAGGAGCACGTCACGCTGGCGCTCACACGGCCGGCGCGGTTGGTTTCGACGGGCGGGGCCCCGTGGAGCAGACGTCCGCCTTCCCAGATGACTCGCTTTTCTCGTTAGTTGACCAGTATTGTTACCAAAAGTTGTGCTCAGCTCTGTTTCGTTTGCGGTTTTGTAGGTAGGGCTGGATAGGCCGTGCTGTGTTTGCGCCTGTGACGCCACGTGTCACCTTCCGTCCCGCAGACGGCGCCTCCCTGAGCCGCCTGGGACCTGCACCCGCGTTTCGCAGCTTGCGGCAAACGGGTCTTTGCACGGAACTCTGAAGTTTTTCTTTCTTTTTTTTAAAGAATAGTTTATTGTGGGGCGGGAGCTGGGCAAAGGGGGGGGACAGCTGTAATACCCTCCACAATAAAAATAAATTTAAATAAATAAAGAAGAGTCATTCTCGTAGCCTTTCGTCGGAATAAGCGGATTTTTCCTGCCACTCAAAAAAAAAAATCAGTCGATTTTTAGAGAGAGGAAGGGAGAGAAACGTCGGTGTGAGAGCTGCCGCCTCCCCCCCCATCGACCCCCAGACCTCGCGGCGCCAGGACGCCTCCCAGCCGGCCGAGCCACGCTGGCCGGGGCGCAGCCTGGGTCTGTAAGGCCCCCTAGACGTGCGAGACGCCATCGGGGGTGTTCCGAGTTCTTGCAGCAGCCGTCTTGTCTCCCGCGGGCTCAGGAAAGGCGGGGCTTCCGCGTGGGGCGACATCCTGAGGCCGGGCTGGTGGGAGGCGGCCTGCGGAGCCCACTCCTCGCCGCGTGCCCCTGGGAGCCTCCGCGTTTCCCGCCGAGCGTGAGCTCGCCATGGGCGTGTCACAGGCGCCTCTCGTCGGGTTCAGGTTCCCTGTGGTCCCCATTTGCTTAAGAGCCTTCGCCCGGCAGGCCCTGGCCGGTTTGGCTCGGCAGTTAGAGCATCGGCCCGCGGACCTCAGGGTCCCGGGTTCGATTCCCGCCAAGGGCACGCACCTCGGTTGCAGGCTCGATCCCCCAGGGGGCAGCCAGTGACGCGTCCCCCTCACATCTGGGTGTCTCCCTCCCTCCCACGCTCCCCGAAAAGCAGCGGAAAAAACATCCCCAGCTGAGGATTAAAAAAAAAAAATTTTTTTTTTTAAATTTCATGAGGAATATTGTTGGGTGTCGTCAGGCCTCTGCCTCTACTGAGATGGTTCCTTGGTTCTGCTGACGTGGTTCTCGGTGTCGGACCAGCTTGTGTTCCCAGAGGAACCCCGGCTTGGCCTGCTGATGTTTGAGAAGTTGGTCACCGGGTGGGCCGTGAGCCGGACGCTGGCTGGGTTTGGGCGGGAGGCGGCCTCGGGCCCGCTGGGGACCGTCCCCCCTGCTTTCCGGAAGGGCTGGGCTGGAATGGGTGCTCATCTCCCCCGGGCGGGGGACCCCCTGCGGGCCGGTGGGCGGGCGGGCTGTCCCTTTCTGGGTGGTGCCGAGGACGTTCATCCGGGTGCTGAGCTGCCTGTTGCACCTGCGCGAGTTGGTCGCTCGCGTCTTTGGTGGGATGGGTCCTTTTTGTCCTGGCTGGTGGATTTGTTGGCACGAAGCCGTTTCCCTGCCCTGGCTGCCAGCGGAGGGCGGGCGGCGGGGTCCGCGACCTCCCTGCAGGTCCTGACGTTGGGCACGTGGCTCGTCTCGCCCGGCCCGCCCGGCCCTGTCACCTGTCTGCACCTGCGCGGCCTCCTGCTTCCTCTTTCGTCCGGATCCGTCCGTTTCCGAGGCCTGATTCCCTTGTGAGACTGGCTGCGCTCCTGTGGGCTCTCGGACCCAGAACCGCCTCCGCAGCCATGGGACTGTCGGTCCCCCAGGTCCCCTCGCCCCGCGCTCACCCTGCCCCTTCTCCCTGGCTTGGCTGCCGCCGGGCAGACTCGCCGCTGGTCTGTCCCCCGCTTGTGGGGACGTGTGAGCAACTCCTTCAGGGTTGCTTGACTCTATCTGACGGTTTCTTAGGACGAAAGCATCGGCGATTGGCCTGGGACCTCTTTATAAAACCACTTTACGGAGACGTAGCCTACGTGAGATTAAATTCAACCCTTTCGCGTTCAGCGACTCCTGGTGTTTTCCCACGTCCACGGCGTCGCTGCGATCTGAGCTCGGTGTTGCCGACACCTGAGACAACCCCCCGCAGGCCTGGGAGCTCGGGGAGGGCGCCCTGTCTGCTCCCGCTGTGTCCTCAGGGCAACAGCAGAGCCTGGGAGCACTGTCCCAGCCTGTGCCCCCCAGGTGCGCCCCCTCAGGTGTGTCCTCACGGGTGCTCGCCTGCAGGTGCATGTCCGTGGCTGGGGCCCCTCCCCAGGGTCCAGGCAGCCCAGCCAGGACCTGCCTGCCTGTCGACAGGGCTGGGCTGGGTCCTCGGGCATTTTCAGGCCTTAGTGCAGTTTGCTTAATTCGGTGCCCAGTGCTGGCACTTGGGCCGCATCTAGGCTTCCACCAGGTTCCAGCTCCGGTGAGCCCCCTGCGCAGCCGTTTGCGGTAGAGCTGTCTGCCCGGGGTGGGACCGCGCTCCTCAGGGACGGCGAGGGGGGTTGCCGGGAGCTTCGCTGCACTGGCTGGGCGGCCCCCCGGTCGCCCCGTGGTGTCCTGAGCCTCCCGCCTCCCCTCGTGGGGCCTGTGTGCTTTGTCGTGGGGGAAGTTTGTGTACCCTGGACGGTTGGGGGACTCGGCGGGCGGCACCGTCTGCATCTCTGCTGGACCCGTCTGCCCGGGAAGCCCCGGCCTCCGCTCACTGCCTTTCTTCCTGGAGAGGAGGCTGGGGGGACCGCGTGGGGGGATGCGGGGTCCGGCAGCCCCAGTGTGCTCACTGACGTGGTGTGGGGGTGGGGGTGGCGGTGCCCGTGGCCGTCCTTCCTGCCCTGCCCCCCCCAGAAAGGACAGACTCCTGGAGGCGGCTGGTGTCGGGACGCAGGGGACAGGAGGGCTGCAGGCCCCGCCGGGGTGTCCCCCTCCCACCTCGTATCTGGCCCCCACCCAGCACCACGGACGTGGGCCTGGTTACGCCTTCGCCCCCTCCCTGTCCCCCTGTTCCAGATCTGAGGGTGCGAGCCGTGGAAGGGGCCAGGGCTTCCCCGGGCCCCGGGGGTGGCGGGAGGTTTGACCATATCAGCGACGTGCGGCAGGGTGACGCTCTCTCTGTGCCTGTTCGCAGACTACGTCTACTTCGAGAACTCCTCCAGCAACCCCTACCTGATCCGGAGAATCGAGGAGCTCAACAAGGTAGTGCCCGTGTGCGTGTGTGTGCGCGCCATATGCACGCGTGTAATGACTGCATGTGCGGCGGGGGAGCAGGGTGTCCACCCTTCGTGTGGCTCCACCCTGGGGCCGCGGTCACGAGACAAGACATGCCCCCAGCCTCGGTGCCCTGTTTGCAGGGGACCTTGGGGGCGGGCGCGGACTGGCCACTGCACTGTCTGCTCAGATGTTTTGGTGGCTTCGTCCCCAAGGTCGTCTGCCCAGACCTGGGTCCCTGGTGGCCGCGCTTGAGGGGTGTGATCAGCGGGGCCTGAGTAGAACAGGAGTGTTGAGAGGGTCTGGGCTGGACGATTCCTGGGACCAACTAAAGACCCTCCGAAGCCACGCCCTGCGCCCGGGCCACAGGGCCTCGAGGTGACTACATTCCCTCTGCCTCCGGTCCCTCCGCGTGGGTGGGGCTGATGACCCTCCCCGTGGGCGCAGTCCCGCCCGTTGACCGATCAGGTCTGTGAGGCACCCGGAAGCCCAGGCCTGGCAGGATTCTAGATGCGCGAGGGCCAGTGGGACTGAACACGCGCCTCTCCTCTCCATGGCGACCCCCCAAAATAGCAGGAAAGCAGCACCAGGGCTGCACCCACGGGAGAGGAGAATGGGGGAGGCCCCGCCCTGAGCTTTGGACAGGGAGGCTTCCGCCACGGGTGGGGTGGCGGGAACGGTGCTCCCCTGCGGGGACCGGCGGGCATGACTGGGGCCTGTGCGGGTCAGGAACACAGGAGGCAGTGGGGCCGTGGGCTCTGTCCCTGCCGGAGAATGGACTCGGCCCACTTGGGCACAGCCCAGCCGAGCGTGGTGGGGCTGGAAGTGGGGTGGTTTGTGGCTCCCAATGGGGCCCCTTGGCCCTGGGGCCCCCGGGCAGCACCTGCCGGACAGGAGGGCGGTGAGCGCCCATCTCTGCAGAGCCCGGGACACCCAGAGGCGAGAGGGGCTCAGGGGAACTTTTAACCTGAAAACTGGTCAAGACAGACCAAGAAGAGGAGCCGATGCCCGAGCAGAAGAAACTAAATGCAGACAGACCTCTCTCATCCCCGGAGGAACAGGTGGAGGTGCCCGGAGGCCCGGGGCGAGAGCAGCTCAGGAGGTTAGAGTGAAGCTTCGTGTTAGGAGCAGAAATAAAAAACGGAGAGAAAGACTCGGCGCTTCCCAGAAACTGGGACAAAGACACAGAGACCAGGAGAGACAGTGGAGGTCCTGGGGGCCCAGCACCAGGTAGCAGGAATTGTGGAGAAGGGGACAAGCTGACAGGGCCTGAGACGCACCTCCCGGTGCTCATCCCCCCGAAAACCACGTCCCGAAAGACGCAGGCGCCCGGGCAGGGACAGCCAGGGGTCCCCCGGGTCCCCATTGTGTCAGCGCATCTGAAACAGGTCTGAGGACCCGGATGGACCGCATGGCACGTGGAGCCTGGGTAGGGTCCCGCCGCTGAGCGAGGGCACCAGGTGAAAACGGGTCCCTGGCGCGGAGGGTGCATCGGTGCCTAGGGCCCAGGAGCAGGGGCGTCGGCTCTCTGACCTCTCCTGTACGTTGAAAACGATCCTGAAACAAGGTTTCTTGAAGAAAACCGGTGGCCTGTCCGGTTGCCCTGGGGCCTCCTTTCGGGAGCTTGTCCTGGGGCCCTGGGGGCTCCTGCTCAGCTGCTTGTCCAGCCTCCTGGCTCTGCCGGGCAGCCTGCCCCAGTGCCCCCTCCCCAGGACGCGGGCGTTTGTGAACTTTCAAAGGAACCTTCGAGTTTTCTCAGAACTTTGGTTGGACGTCTGTTGCGTTTACATTGTTGCCGTGGAAATTTAAATCTTTACGATACTAGAGAAAATTGCTGTTTGGAAAGGAAAGGAAAGGAAGGGGGGGGCTGAGGCAGGAGAACAGCGAGGTCAGGCGGGGACGCGGGACAGACCCTGGGGGACGGGGAGGGGGCCGGGCCAGGCTGGCGCTGCTCTGTGCGGCTCAGAGGCCCCGCGGCGGGGCCCGCCAGTGACGCCGCCAGGAGAGGCCCAGAGAGGAGCCGGGCGGCGGGCGGGAGGCCTCCCAGGAGCCTGTGTGTCTCGGGACCCTGCCACCGGCAGGAGCCGCCAGGAAAGATGTCCTGGGATCAGAAGCCGCATTGTGGGAAACCTGTTCGGTTTAGAAGGGGGGGTCCACCTTCTCAGAAAGGGACACGAGGCAGAGAGATGGGCAGCCGGCCTCAAGGGGGCTCGGGGACCCCACTCAGAGAGCCCACTCCCCAGCCTCGCGTGCGCCCGTGGCGAGGCCCTCGGGACCCTGGCCCTGGAGCTCTGCGGCCCCTGCCTGGCTCCCCGGGTGCTCCGGCAGCGGTCAGAGGCCCTGCAGCTGACCCAGCTCTGCCAGGAGTCCTTTGGGACCCGAGCTCAGGGAGGGGCCAAGCAGATCGAGGAGACAGATTGGAGGCGTGAAGGTCAAGGCTGCAGGGTCCGGGGCAGAGCACCGAAAGGGGACTGTTTGGAGGGCGGGTTCTAGAGTCTGGGCCTCCTGGGTCCCACCCAGGCTGGGCACAGGCTGGACTGTCGGACCAGAGGACAGGCGGGAACCTCTGGTGCTCGGGCAGGGACACAGCTGGGGACGGGGCACGATGGGCCCCATGGAGCCAAGAGGGTGCATCACCCCGCACCCCACGGATGTTACCGTGTGAGGGCCACACTCCGCCTCCGCCCCGGCGCCAGTGCCCGGAAATGGCTGAAGCTGCCCAGAGGGCTGATCGTGACCCGGATTAAACACTGCGGCGGCCACAGCGGACATCTTCCTAGGTGCTGTCGCGGCGAGCGCTGAGTGTCCCTCGCCGTTCGAGCACCGTGTTCTCCAGGCAAGACTTCTGACCAGGGCTCGTGGCCTTTGGTGGCTGCAGGTGCTCACGAGTCTGACCACCGGACCACGCGTGTCTCATAAAGCAGCCGGGTTCACGCTCGCGGTCGACGCTCACGGACGTGAGACGCTCCTGACTTACTGACGGACTCCTGGCCTAATGGATTAAGGAACTAAAAGTCGAACGCTTTCCTGAAAGATAGTTTTGTTCAACGTTATAAATGCTAGTACGGGAAATTCTGCAAAGGTTAGGATTGTGATAGGTTTCTTGCGTTATTATAAAAAATGTCGTAAGCTCCCTTTGGAAAAAGCTGTGTTCTCCCTGCGAGGTCATTTACCCAGCGGCCTGCCCGGGCCCTTTGGCCTCCCGTGTTTATTGAACTCTGAGCGTTGAGCAGCAGCTCTGCCCTAGTGCTGGGACAGGGCTCTCCGGGCCCCCGGGCGCCTCTCAGATCCCCGGCACTGGGTTTGGTGCTGCGAGTGACCCAGCCAGCGGCCACCTGTCCTGCATTGGCCGCCTCTGGGAGCTGCCAAGGCCGGGAGGGGTGGGGGTTCCCCAGGCTGAAGGTAGAGCAGGTTTGGCTGAACTCTGGTCACGTTGACCTTCCTGGTGGCCAGGTGTCAGCCAGGTTCTGGGCCCAAGCAAGGCCTGAGGGAGGGGCTCGGGAGCCAAGGTGCCCCTGGACGGCAAGGAGGCAGAGGCGGTGGGGGGGGGGGCTGGGGTGTAGGTGGAGGGGAGGAGCGGGGCAGACCTGGGGGCTTCTGTCCATGAGCGTCCCGGTCCTGGGTACTGCTGGCCCCGGGGGCGGGGGCGCCCTGGCTGGCCCTCGGTGACGCGCTCTTGCTGTTGCAGACGGCCAATGGGAACGTGGAGGCCAAGGTGGTGTGCTTCTACCGGAGGCGGGACATCTCCAGCACCCTCATCGCCCTGGCCGACAAGCATGCCAGTGAGTGTGCCCTTCCCAGGCTCGCCCACCCCACTGCCCCTCCCCTCCCCGGGTGCTGGGCAGGGGTTACCCCGGAGTCCCTGCAGCGCTGTGACGTCCTTGTGCGTGTCCTTCCCCTGCCCTTCTCTAAAAAGTGGGTCTTGGTAGCCCTGCCCCCGTGTGTCTCGGTGGTTAGAGCGTCGGCCTGTGCACTGGAGGGTCGCAGGCTTGATTCCTGGTTAAGGGCATGTACCTGGGTTGCAGGTTCCGTCCCCGGCCCCAGCTGGGGTGCCTGCGGGAGACAGCCAGTCGGTGCGTCTCTCTCACATCGACGTTTCTCTCTCTCCCCCCCTTTCCTGCTCACTTCCAATCTCTCTAAAAAAAAATCAACGGGAAAAATATCCTCAAGTGAGGCTTAAAAAAGAAGGTGGGCCCCTGTAAGGGGTTGGGGAGTGTCACTGCCTGAAGTTCTGTTCCTTATATGATTGATTTTGAGACTTCAAACCCAGTTGGGCTGTTTCCTGGGTACAGCAGGGAGGGTGGGGCCCTGGGCTCAGGCAGGGTGGGGGCCCAGGGCGCTGCTGGTCCTGCCTTTGTGTTTACATTCACACCCAAGTCTGGGGGGACCTGACTCTGACGGACTGTCCCACACTCAGTGCCCGGCCGGCCTGTCCTCTCAGGCAGGCGACCACGGACAGGTGGGCCGGGCCACACCCTTTCCTTCAGGGCAGGGCTGCCCTGTGCCCTCCTTGTGTCTGGGGCCAGAGGAGCAGCAGCCGCCTGCGGTGTCTCAGACGTGCGTCCGGGCGGGTTCCCGTGGCCTGTCCTGCTGAGCCTGGGGCTGGGAGGTCCGGCCCGTGCAGGCGACGTCTCCCAGTGGGCCTGGAATGTGACTGTCCCTGGTCCCCCAGACACCTGGTGGTGCTGCCACCCTGGCCAACCAGCCTGAGCTCTTGTGAGTTCATCAGGTAGCGTCTCTTGACTCATGTCACCAGGGTGTGCACAGTTACAGCCGAGACCCTGTTCCCAGCAGCCTGGGTGGGAAGGAGCCCTGAGCAGCGCCCGGGGTCAGCACGGGCCCCTGTGCCAAGCCCAGGTGGACGAGCTCAGTGGAGCCCCAGCAGGTGCAAGGGAACCGCGGGTTCTTCTCTGGCCTCATCTGGAGTGGCCGTGGGCCTGGGCCTCGGTCCTGTTCTCTCTGGCCGTCTTGTGCGCTTTGCAGCGTCCCTGTGGTGCAGGCAGCTCTGCATCCGCTGGTGGATGACAAAGCTGAGCTGGAGGGGGAACCTCCAACCCTAAAGCCTGTGCCCACCCTCTATGGCCTCCAGGTGCCAAGGCAAAGAGCCCAGCTGAGGGTCTCAAGGGTCCACAAGCTGTGTGGTCCAGAGGAGTGGTTGGCCCTGCAGGTGTCAGCTAAGCTGGTTCCTGCTCCTGGCCATGAGGATGCTGTGGGGGCCTCGATGAGTGGGCTGCCAGGCTGTGGACCTGTGGTCTGAGTGGCCCTGGTGGGGGTGGGGGGCAGGCGTCACTGTTGACCTGGGGCATTGATGGCCGAGAATCTTCACACTTGTGTCCACTGCCCAGCCCAGAGCAACCACAGTCCTCACCCCCTTGGCACATGGTGACATGCGGGGACCCGGTGGAACACATGGGCTCCAACAGGGAGCTTGGTGGGTGTTCTGCACCCGGCGCTGTGGGAGGGGCAGGTTTTCCAGAAGGCCCACGTTGGAGCTGGTGGGTTGGGCAGAGAGCAGCAGCCCAGCCCAGGCCTGGCCCTGAGGTGCATGCAGAGCCCCTGGGACCAGAGTCCCCAGAGAGCTGCGCCCGGAGGCCTGCCCGCAGGCGGCCCCTGTGCACGGGAAGTTCCATGCTGTGGACTGAAAGCAGCTGCAGGGAACACGTGTCACGCGATGGGGCCCACGAGGCCACCAGCTCTCCTGCCTCAGTGCGGGGCCGTCTCCGGTGTGTCCCCTGTGAGCATGCTGCGGCCAGGGCCCAGCCCAGCCTCGGGACGTGTGTGAAGACACTGGGCCCTTCTGGCAGGAGGGGCGGCGACCCAGGGGAGCCCTTTGCACAGTCAGAGCAGCTGCTAAGGTTCCTCTAGATCTGAAGGCCTGAAAGACAGGATCCCCTGGGTGCCTCACCCCTCCAGGGTGTCCAGTCCCCACTGTAGGATGGGTGCTCCTGGGCCACCTCACAGCACAAAGCCCTTCGTGGAGTCTCCTAGGCCACTGCTCAGCCCCCTCATGGGGACCCAAACAGCCTTCTCAGGCCACAGCAGATGTAGCCACGTTTTCTGCCACACACACACACATACAACATGCACAAACATACATGCCCACACACATGCTCTCTCACACACATACATATAAATACATGCACACCACCCACGTCCACACCCCACACCCCCTCACACTTACACCAACACCCCCCTCGGAGCCCCCCTCCTGAGTGAGACCTTCCCTGGAGGGAACCTCAGGCCCAGGTGACAGGCCCTCCCCGGAACCCCCCAGAATCCGTGGGGTGAGCTGGGGTGTGGGGAGCAGAGCCTTCCTGGGACTTGGGAGTGAGTCCTCCAGTCCTGAGCCCAGGGCCAGGGCCCACTTGTCCCTAGGGAAGGGGTCTCTATGCCGCAGGCCACCTGCCCTGGGTTAACCACCTGAGTTCTGGGGGCTGAGGGTTAGGGCCCAAGGTAGGGCTTGGCGTGCTGGGGAGGGGGCTGCAGGGAACATCTCCCCATCTCCTGGGGGCTGGAGGCCACCTGAGGCCGTAACTGTGGCCCTGGGAGACCTGTTCCTTGGGCCCCTCCTCACCGCTGCTGACAGCCCTGGCGGGGCGGGCGTCTCGGAGCCGCCGTGGGGCCGTGCGGGTTGTGTCTGCCCGTGGGGACCATCCCTGGTGCCCAGGATGCCTGCTTCTCTCCCCAGTTCCCTGCCAAACTGCCTGGCCCAGCGGTGCCATCACAGGCCTGGTGTTCGGGTGCTGGTGACATCCCCAGGCCGGGAGTGCTCGTGGGGTCCCCAGGAGTGGGCAGGGAGGGGAGGAGGCCAGCAGTGTGGGCACTGCCCAGAGCAGGCCAAGGGCACCAGGACTCCCTGCAGCCACCACAGGGGGGCAGCAGAGGGCCGCGGGCCGGCGGCCGGATGGGTACCGGTCTCCGGGCAGGTCTCACCCGCCAGCCCTGGGGGAGGGGCCGCAGCTGGAAGCGCCACGCTGTGCCCCACCTTCGGGTGCCTGGGACAGAAGGCAGGGATTCAGCTGTGTGGCTGGTGGCTCCCAGGACGCTGACGGGGTGGCAGCCCTGGGTGGCTGAGCTCCACGTGTCCCTGCCCTGGTGTTGCCCCACGGGCCCCCTGTACTGCCCCAGACCTCCACTCAGGGGCACCCCACCCCAGGCCGAGTGTGCTGGGGTGTCCACAGCAGAGGCCTCCCTGTCCCCCGTGGCTGCCACCCGTGGGCAGCACTAACCCGCTGTCCAACCTTCTGCCCTCCAGCCCTGTCTGTCTGCTACAAAACTGGGTCCGGGGCCGACAACGGCGAGGAAGGTAAGGGTGCCCTCTGCGGGGGCTGGGGGCTCTGCCGCCCCGTGGGACCTCCCCACCCCTACCCGGTTGGCAGGGGCCTTGGGACCGCTGATGGCCCTGCCCCGCAGGGGAGATCGAGGAGGAGATGGAGAACCCCGAGATGGTTGGCCTGCCCGAGAAGCTCAAGCACCAGCTGCGGCACCGGGAGCTGTTCCTCTCGCGGCAGCTGGAGTCCCTGCCCGCCACCCACATCAGGTAGCTGGGGGCCATGGGGGGCAGGGCAGCCCAGGCGGCCTCTCCCCTGACCCCCCCCCACCCTGTGTCTCCCACAGAGGGAAATGCAGCGTCACTCTGCTCAACGAGACCGAGTCGCTCAAGTCCTACCTGGAGCGGGAGGTGAGGGGCGGCTGCCGGGCGGGAGGTGAGGGGCGGCTGCGGGGACAGGTGTCCTGCTGGTGGGGGGGCTTCCACCCCTCTCCAGGCCTCCACCCCTAGGGCCCAGGACTGGCAGGGCTGGGCCCATTTCTGCCCCTGGACTGCTGGTCTCAGGAATAATGACAAACCCGTGCTGGCCATGCAGCCACCGCCAGCCCTCACCGCGTCCACCCAGGGCAGTGTTGACGGGGTGAGAAGATTTTCCAGGTTTATAAAATCAAAACCATGAGCACAGCCACGGGCTTGAGGCCCGAGGGCCTGACTTTGTCCCTCAGACAAGCACCGGGGACGTGTGCACCGTAGGCCGCCCCCCACCCTTGAGGTGTGACACCAGCAGTGTCCCCAGACAGCCGCGTCCCTGGGGAGCAGTTCACCCTGGTGAGAGACGGCCAGTGGGCAGCCTGTGTTCCAAGAGGCCGGATGGGGTCAGGGTGGCCGGGGCATGACAGCAACTTACAGGACAGGTCACCATGTAGGGCACCACTGCCCTGGGCCACGTCCACCCCGCCACAGAGCCGGGCTGTCTTGGGCTCAGTGGGACGTGGTGGGTGACGACCAGGCCACAGATGATGACCCATGATGACAAGACTGCAGTCCAGGGAGGGCAGCGACCACTGAGGCCGCCCCCAGGAGGCCGCCAGCAGGGGGCAGTGCCTGAGCTGAGTCCTGAAGAGCAGGCTGGGCAGGCAGCTGGCAGCCCGCCTGGCAGGATGGGGGCAGGGTGGGTGGCCCCATGCGGGAAGCTCTGTGCACCAGCATCACCTGGAAGCCGCCGGGCACAGGGGCAGTGCCCCCCCGACCCAGGATGAGCCCACTGGGAGTAGGGGGCACTGTCTGTGGTTTAGAGAGACCCCTTAGTGACAGCCATACACGGAATGACAGAGAGACATTTGTGAGCAAAGAGGCTGCTGTGAAACCATTCGACTCTGGTGAGCACACGTGCCACAGTCGGGGTGGGCGTGGAAGTGGCCCTGGCCTGGTGTGGAGGGTCCTGTGCGTGTCTCCGGGTGGGGGCATCTAGGTGTTCGGGAAGCGTTCATCTTACACAGTGAGAAGAGAGGTGCCCCGAGACCCTGGTGCAGGGCAGCCTTCCCTGCCAAGGTTGGGCCACCCTGGGCGAGGGTTAGTGTGGTGCTGTCCCCGCGCAGGCCACGGGCGGGCAGGCCTCACGGGCATTCGCAGTGAGCAGGACTCCAGCCAGGAGGGAGGCTCGGCATGGATGCTCAGGGCCGCTTGCGGGGGTGGGGGGCACACCATGGGGCCGATTAATTCAGGGAAACCGCAGGTGGGAGGGGGGCTGGAAAAGCTGCTGGAGAGGGAGGAGTCATGAGAGGAGCTGAGGCTGCAGTCGGTGGCCGGAGGGTGAGCAAGCGGCCGGCAGGGACCCCCATCCCGGGCCTGGGTCACCGGCTTGTTGCTCAGAACAGTCCAGCCACTCGGGCTGCTTCCAGGAAACACGGGGAACCTGCACAACGGTGCTGGACCGATGAGGTGGGGGCTGCGTACTCGCTGCAGCCAGACCGCAGGGCGGGAGGGGCGCGCCGAGCGTGGCTGTCACACAGCTGGCTGCAGGAGATGCTGGGGTGCGGCTGGAGTGACCGGGCAGGGCCGGGCCGGCTGCTGCACCCTCAGCTCTGGGCGCCAAGTCCAGAACATTCTGTGACTCCACTTGTGTACGTCTCCCCTGACAACTTGCTGGACGTGCCCAGAACCTGTCAGGGTCATTCCCATGTGTCTTGGGACTTGGGTTCGCCGTTAAACACTTTTATAAACTAGCTTTCAGACTCGCTGCTGATAGAAATGCTGCCGACGGGGGTGTTGGTCGCCCAGAGCCCGGGCCGGCTCCGTAGGCCTGGCGTCAGTCTGTTCCCTGCAGGGTCTGAGCACGTGGCCATCCAGTGCCGCGGTCACGCTGGTGTCCTCCCCGATCTCCGCCTGCTGTCACCTCCAGTCAGTGGAGCCCGCGGCTGGGCGAGGCCCGCAGTGCAGCGCTGACCTGTCCCGTGCTGTCTTCCAGGACTTTTTCTTCTACTCTCTCGTCTACGACCCGCAGCAGAAGACCCTGCTGGCCGACAAAGGGGAGATCCGTGTGGGCAACCGGTACCAGGCGGACATCACGGACCTGCTGAAGGAAGGTAGGGCCGCGAGCGGGGGCTCTGGAGGGGTGTCCAGCAGCCAGCCCAGGGCCGAGCAGGACAGGCCATCCGGCTGCTCCTGGTTTTTTTTTTTTAAAATATGTTTTTATTGATTTCAGAGAGAGGGAGGGAGGGGGGGAGAGAGATGGAAACATCAATGATGAGAGAGCCATTGATCGGCTGCCTCCTGCACGCCCCCCGCTGGGGATCGAGCCCGCAACCCGGGCCTGTGCCCTGACCGGGAATCGAACCCTGACCTCCTGGTTCATGGGGCGACGCTCAACCGCTGAGCCACGCTGGCCGGGCTGGAGCTTCTGCTTCCTTGGCACTGTTTTCCTCTGTTCCTCTGTTTTTAAAAGCTCCTCTTGTCTTTAAAAAATATGTTTGAACAGATCTGTCCGTTTTGCCAAAACAGGCTGCACCCTGTGAGGGCCACCTCCAGCTTGGAGACTGCCCCCTTGTTTCCCTGTTTCTACAGACTTTTGCCCCTTCCCTCCTGTCACCCCCACCTGGCTGTATCGTTTCTGTTAAAGGAGTATTTTGTTGTCAGGGATGAAGTAGGATTTCGGCTAAGCCTGGGGTGGCAGCTGCGGTGACCTTCCTCGTATCTGAGCTGCCCCTCCGGGGTCCCGCACCCTCCCGTGGGCTGTGTGCTCATCTCTGCCGGGTGCCAGGCCTGAGGCGCTCACCGCCCTCGGCTCCGGCCAGGTCCTGCCTGGGAGGTTCTCAGGATGAGCCTGCCCTGCGTGACCTCGGGGTCTCCGTCTGCCCTCGGCTGACCCCTCACGAGAGTTTCCGAGCAAACGTGCCCTTTGCATCCACACTGGCAGCTGGACAGGGCTGCCCCGAGCTCTTCCCCTGCTCTCCGCCGTCAGGTTTTCCTCTGAGTGACCTTTGCAAATGCCGAGCCCTGCTGGGCAGCCTGCTTATCTCCTCTCAGGCATGACGTCTCATTTCTGTCTGGTCCTGCCTCCAGCACACTTTTACACGTGCCTCACACGCACGCACGTTCCGCAGACAGCTGCTCAGGTGCACGTGTGCACACGCACATACAATGCCAGGCATGCCCGCACCTACACACGCACACACTTAAACAGTCACATATTCACATGTTCGCGTTCATGCCTACACACACACCTATGCATGCACACGTGCTTACACGTGCAAACATGCACATGCTAACACGTGTACACCCCCTTCCTGGTGGGTGGTGGTTGCCTGTGTCTCGGGGGTCCTGCCATGAGGTCAGGTGTCGGAGCCGCTCAGCCAGGCTGACGGGAGGCGGTGTGGTGGCATCGCCGCCCCCTCTGCGTTCACGCGTGTGCGTCTGCATCCCGTGTGAGGCCGGGCTGTGCCACCTGCCGTCGTTTAAGCCCATGCCCCCCACGGCAGCGCCAGCAGCCGTGCTCCACGGGACCGCGGGAGCGGGCAGGTGCTAGTTGGTCTCACGCCGCTGCTCCCGTAGGGGAGGGGGACGGCCGTGACCAGTCCAAGCTGGAGACCAAGGTGTGGGAGGCACACAACCCGCTCGTGGACAAGCAGATCGACCAGTTCCTGGTGGTGGCCCGGTGAGCGCTGCTGCCCACCCCTGTGGGGAGTGGGGGACGGGGCACGCGGGTCGTCCTGCAGGGGACCCCCAGCGTGCGCGGGAGTTCCTAGGTGGATGCCAGGCAGTTCCTGCCCCTGGTGCCCGGGCCGCTCGGATCAGCCTGGGCTGCATCACCTGTGCCCAAGGTTGGTCCTGCCACCCTTCTTCCGGCCCCAGGGTCAGCATCTCTCTTCCTCCCCAGTTCTGTGGGCACCTTTGCGCGGGCCCTGGACTGCAGCAGTTCCGTCCGACAGCCCAGCCTGCACATGAGTGCCGCGGCTGCCTCGCGGGACATTACCCTGGTAAGTGGCTGTGGCAGGACAGCTGAGGCCCGGGGCACCCACTGCCCAGGGCGTCTGGCAGGTGCAGCACCCACTGCCCAGGGCGTCTGGCAGGTGCAGCACCCACTGCCCAGGGCGTCTGGCAGATCCAGCACCCACTGCCCAGGGCGTCTGGCAGGTGCAGCACCCACTGCCCAGGGCGTCTGGCAGATCCAGCACCCACTGCCCAGGGCGTCTGGCAGGTGCAGCACCCACTGCCCAGGGCGTCTGGCAGGTGCAGCACCCACTGCCCAGGGCGTCTAGCAGATCCAGCACCCACTGCCCAGGGTGTCTGGCAGGTGCAGCACCCACTGCCCAGGGCGTCTAGCAGATCCAGCACCCACTGCCCAGGGTGTCTGGCAGGTGCAGCACCCACTGCCCAGGGCGTCTAGCAGATCCAGCACCCACTGCCCAGGGTGTCTGGCAGGTGCAGCACCCACTGCCCAGGGTGTCTGGCAGGTGCAGCACCCACTGCCCAGGGCGTCTAGCAGATCCAGCACCCACTGCCCAGGGTGTCTGGCAGGTGCAGCACCCACTGCCCAGGGCGTCTGGCAGGTGCAGCACCCACTGCCCAGGGCGTCTAGCAGATCCAGCACCCACTGCCCAGGGCGTCTGGCAGGTGCAGCACCCACTGCCCAGGGCGTCTAGCAGATCCAGCACCCACTGCCCAGGGCGTCTAGCAGATCCAGCACCCACTGCCCAGGGTGTCTGGCAGGTGCAGCACCCACTGCCCAGGGCGTCTAGCAGATCCAGCACCCACTGCCCAGGGCGTCTAGCAGATCCAGCACCCACTGCCCAGGGTGTCTGGCAGGTGCAGCACCCACTTCCCAGGGCGTCTGGCAGGTGCAGCACCCACTGCCCAGGGTGTCTGGCAGGTGCAGCACCCACTGCCCAGGGCGTCTGGCAGATCCAGCACCCACTGCCCAGGGCGTCTGGCAGGTGCAGCACCCACTGCCCAGGGTGTCTGGCAGGTGCAGCACCCATCATGGGGACCACTGCATGAGGCCCCTGAGCCCTCACCGCCTGCTCCTTCCTTCCAGCAGACAAGACGGCTCACTGCCCCTCTCGTGGCTGTAGCACCTGCCCTGCCCAGGGCACTTTCTCCCTGGGGTTGTTGCACCAGCTGGGGGAGAGGGTGTGGCAGCGAGAAACAGGTCCGTTGCCCACTATCTGTGGCTCCCCACGCTGGGCGTGATCCCCAGGCACAAGCCTGGCCAAGCCCGTCCCCACCTTCCCTCCAGGGTCACCGGAGCAAGCCTGCCTCTGTCAGCAGCTCTGAGTCATCCTCACTCCTTGCGCCCCCGAACTGCCACCCCAGGACTCTCTTGTCCCCTGCTAAGTGGGGGTGGGGCTCCGTGTCCCTGTGCAGCCCAGATGTGGCTGTGGGTGGGCCCAGCGGGTGCAGGGTGGCCCGTGACCCTGTGTCTCTCTCTGCAGTTCCACGCCATGGACACGCTGCACAAGAGTCTGTACGACGTGGCCAAGGCCATCTCGGCCCTGGTGCCGCAGGGCGGGCCTGTGCTGTGCCGGGACGAGATGGAGGAGTGGTCGGCCTCAGAGGCCAGCCTCTTCGAGGAGGCCCTGGAGAAATACGGGAAAGATTTCACAGACATCCAGCAGGACTTCGTGAGTACGGGGAGGCTCAGGACCACTCGACCCCGAGGCCACACATCTGTCCCTCTTTAGTCAGCGGCTCGTCATGTGCCACCAGCTTGAGGGTCAGCACTGGGTGGCACGGGGTCAGTGCTTGGAAATCATGGTGAAGACACAGCACACTTATCAGCAGGACATTGGCCTGACGCTGTGTGTCGCCTGAGCCAGGCACTGGCCGGAGGGGGGGGGTCTCAGGCTGGAGCCTCATGACCCAGAGAAGTGTGTTTAGAAACGTGGGGGTTACCCAAGAGGAAGCCCCTCAGGGCAGTGTCCTGGCGGGCATCATGTGCCCTCCTGAAGTGCTTTTCTCTCCCCAGCTGCCCTGGAAGTCGCTCACCAGCATCATCGAGTATTACTACATGTGGAAGACCACGGACAGATACGTGCAGCAGGTGGGCCGGGCACAGGGAACCACCAAAGATAGACGCAGCAGATGGGCCAGGTGCAGGGGGGACCACTGACACATACGTGCAGCAGGTGGGCCGAGGGGGAACCACCACAGACACGTGCAGCAGGCGGGCTCCTGGGCTAAGAATCCCAGGGCTCCTAGGTCCTGGGTGGCACACCCTGGGTGGGCTTTAGGGTGACCTCTCACAAGGCAGACAGTTGGGAGAACACCAGAGCTCCCCTCCCTGTGGAGCAGCCCCTCCCTGGCCGCCTGCTGGCCTAACCTTCTGTTTCGTTTTTAGAAACGATTGAAAGCAGCTGAAGCCGAGAGCAAGTTAAAGCAAGTCTATATTCCTAACTAGTAAGTGCTCCTTCCACGTCCCTGCCGACCCCGCCGTCCCCGGGCGGCGTGGGCACAGGTGGGGCTGCTGTCGGATGGGCCGAGGCGCCCTGGTGGGGGTGGCTCTGGCTCTGGCTCTGCCTTGGCCTCCCAGGTCGCACTGGTGCCCAGGCCCGCTCAGCTTTGAGCTGAGCTGAGCGCAGGTGTAGATGGGCTTGAACCTCCCTGGGAGCCTCTCCCAGGGGAGAAAGCTCACCCCTCGGGTGAGAGGAAGGCCAGCACCCTAGGAGCCAGCTTTCCTAGGAGCTGTGCATCCACAGCTTGGCGCTCCTGTGATCTCCTCCCTCTTTCCCTCACCCTAAGTAACAAGCCAAATCCGAACCAGATCAGCGTCAACAACGTCAAGGCGGGTGTGGTGAATGGCGCAGGGGCGCCAGGCCAGAGCCCTGGGGCCGGCCGGGCCTGCGAGAGTTGTTACAGTAAGTGCCACCGCCCGGCATCCGGGGCTCGCCCCAGCCCGCGCGGTGGGCACCCGGCCCTGTCCCCGTGTCCCCTCTGGGAGCCCGGCCCGGGGAGGGGGAAGCCTTGCATGCTCCCTGGGAAGCCTTCCTCCCGGGGGACTCGGCCGGGGCGCGGCGGGCGGGCGGGCGGGCGGGCGGGCGTGGCGGGCGGGCGACTGTGTGATCCTCTCTGCCGTCACTGGTTCTGCTTAAGAATCCGTCTATTTCCAACTTTGTTGTCCGTAGCCACCCAGTCTTACCAGTGGTATTCTTGGGGTCCCCCTAACATGCAGTGTCGTCTCTGCGCATCTTGTTGGACATATTGGAAGAAATATGGTGGCTTGAAAATGCCAACCCGGTTAGATGGAGAGAGGCCAGGACCAAACCGCAGTAACATGGTAAGTGGGCGCCGCCCCGCCCCCGCGTGTGGCCCGGCGGCCCGGCCCGCGGTCATGGCGCTGTGTCGGGGCGGCGCGCCCCCTTCCGCAGAGCCCCCATGGCATCCCAGCCCGGAGCAGCGGGAGCCCCAAGTTCGCCATGAAGACGAGGCAGGCCTTCTACCTGCACACCACCAAGCTCACGCGGATCGCCCGGCGCCTGTGCCGAGAGATCCTGCGCCCGTGGCACGCCGCCAGGCACCCCTACCTGCCCATCAACAGCGCGGCCATCAAGGCTGAGTGTGAGTGTCCTCCCCACCCGGGGCTCCGTCCCGGTCCTGTCCTGCGGGAGGGAAGGTGGGGGCCCAGGGAGTTCAGGCCCCGTACCCCTCCCGCGGGCACCCACACTGTGCGGCCCCACAGGCACCGCCCGGCTGCCCGAAGCCTCGCAGAGCCCGCTGGTGCTGAAGCAGGCCGTGCGGAAGCCCCTGGAGGCTGTGCTCCGGTATCTTGGTAAGCCTGCGCCACCCCCACGGCGTGGTGGCCTCCGCACGGGGAGTCACCTCCGTCCTGCCACCGATGACCTTTGCCTCCCTGCAGCCCGTGACCCGTCCACCCCAAGGTCTCTGTCCAGGGCACCCCGAGCGGGCTTCTAAACCTGTCTCCCATGCCCGGCTCCCCTCGTGCCCTTGCAGTGTCTGGGGGCCGCGGTTTGGGTTGGGTGCGGCCGCTGCTGTGATGCCTCTGAGCCAGGATGGCGTCTGGTGGCAGCCACACGTGGAGGGGGCCTTTGCGGCCTGTGGACCGTGAGCACCTCAGCTGGCGCCTTCGTCCAGCTTTGCCCACCACAGGTGGCTGGGCCAGGGGGCCTCAGGAGGGACAGGGCAGGGCTCACCGCTTGGCTGGGCTCAGGCGGGCTCATGAGTCAGTCCCTCCAGCGTGGAGGTGACTTTCCTCCCGTGAAGGACATTCCAGAGCGGTGAGCTAAGTGCCCACTCAGACACAAGTGGCTTCGGCCGTGTTCGCTATCTGGGGTCTTGTCCTGGGGCCGGCCTCGCCTGGTCCTGTGGGGGGAGGTGGCTCGTGGCTCCTGAGTCACCAGCGGCTGGGGGGCCCCAGCAGATGCGAGCCTGCGCCACACTGTGGGCCAGCGTCGGCAGGGCATGTCCCGGCCCGGTCCTCGGGGCTGTTAATTCATCACCTGGCCAGCGGCCAGCCCTCTGCCATCAGCTCCGGTGGCCTGGACATGAGGCCTCTAATGGGCCTGCTGGTTTATGTGCCTTCATCTGGAGCCTGTAAGCTGCTGGCAGTCGCCCAGGGATCCAGCCAGTTGGCTGGGCCTGCAGTGCAGGACTGGCCTGGATGCTGGGTGTGGGTGGGTAGTGTTCTCCCCGGTGGGCATGGCAGAGGTCGTCCTGCACTGGGATGGGGCCTGGGCCACCTGGCTGTCCCTCACCCTTAAAGCGCTTCCCCGTGTTGCTCCGACAGAGACCCACCCCCGCCCCCCCAAGCCCGACCCCGTGAAGAGCGTGTCTGGTGTGCTCAGCAGCCTGACCCCTGCCAAGGCGGCCCCCGTCATCAACAACGGCTCGCCCACCATCCTGGGCAAGAGGAGCTATGAACAGCACAACGGTGTGGATGGTGAGTCCCGAGGGGAGGCCGGCGGGGCCTCGGAGCTGGGCCGGCGCCTCCTGCAGCCCCGGGCACCTGGCCCCTCGCCCCTGCGCCCGCGCCCGCTGACTGTGTTCTCTCTCCCTCTCTCCCCCGCCGCCGGGCGCTGCCAGGCAACATGAAGAAGCGTCTCTTGATGCCCAGTAGGGGTAAGGCCTGGGGTGGCCGCTGTGTGGAGCTCTGTGTGCGTGGCGCGGCAGGCGGCTCAGGGCACGTCCGCGGGGCAGTCCACGTGGGCCAGGCCGCATCCCGCTCCCCCTAGTTTGCTGTCACGTGGCAAAGGACCAAGTGCTTCCCGGGGGCTACAACGGCCCCAAATGCCGTCTCCTGGCCCGGTGCCTCTGGCTCTCAGGCCATCCCCCTCCCTGGCCCGGCGCCTGGTCAGTGGACTGTCCTCACACGTGTGGCCCTGGTGCCCCAGCTGCCCGCCTGTACTGTCTGCCATCGCACTGTGATCGCCCGCATGCCCTCAGCCTCAGCTCTCGTGGTCGCCCACGCTGTGCCTGCAGCTCGCGTGCGCCCTGCCGGGGGGAGGGGGTCGATGGACGGAGCCGTGGGTGTGGTTGACGTGGCTGGGGAAGGTCTGCTAGGCCCAAGTGGGCACCCGGGCTGCAGCACCCTCTGGGAAGGGGACTGAGCCTGCGGGA
Organism: Miniopterus schreibersii; assembly: GCF_964146895.1. Classification (NCBI taxonomy): domain Eukaryota; kingdom Metazoa; phylum Chordata; class Mammalia; order Chiroptera; family Miniopteridae; genus Miniopterus; species Miniopterus schreibersii. Next base: position 201,569,760 of record NC_138101.1, read on the forward strand.
TGGAGGCCTTGTCACCATCAAGCGAGGGGTTGGCAGTGGCCGCAGGAGTTGGGGCTCCCTGTGGCCCAGGTCCCACCCACTGGCTCAAGGCCCAGCTTTTGCCCCTTACTTAGAGAAGGGGTGTCGAGGCCTGTGGGACTACATCAGCCTGGGGCTGGGAGGGGCACCTGCTCTGGGGGCTCGGCCCCCCACAGTCGGGTCAGCCTGCAGCAGGTGGGTGGGGAGCCATGCAGAAAGGAAGGATTCGGGGAACGTGCTCTGAGCTCCTGCCAGCCCGACAGTGGGTGGTTGGTGGCACCCCAGCACCATGGGCCAGCCAGCGTGGATGTGCCAGGGTGCCCTCCCCAAGCTCAGGACTGGGAGGCTGCTGGTCCTCTGGGGGGCTGGCCAAGGCAGTCTGTGTACCAGGCTCAGCCGTCTCAGGGACGTGGGGAATGGCAGGGCACAGGGATGGGGGCCGGGAGGTGGCAGCAGGTAGTAGCCATCCAACCAGCCTGTCCCCTGGGCACGCCTTCTCCCTGCCGCATCTGGGAGCCCCGGTAGGCCCGTCCTGTGGGCCACCAGCAGTTCTCATTCCTGGTTTTGCCATCTCACCTGCCCCGGCCCCCAGTGCCCCTGTAGTCTCCATGAGGGGGCTGCCCAGTGCCCCGTTCCTGCAGCAGGACTGGCACTGCCGTCTGCCCCCCGACAGGCACCAGGAACCACCTGGGGGAGCCTGCAGGCAGGGAGTCAGGTGCCCGTCAGGAGGTGCCTTGAGCTTTGGGCTTGTTTTGTAGAAAGTAGTTAAGGAGCAAGGTGGATAAAGTCCGTGTGCTCTTGTGGGTTTTTCCAAAATTGGGGTGCTTCCACGTTGACTTCCGTTGGGCATGTGGCCCTGAGCTCTGGGCAGGGCCTGCCACACCTGGCACCTTAACTCACTAACCCGCGCGCCTCACTCCGCACCCACTTCCCCGGCCTCCCATGGGGCGCGCGCTCCCTCTAATGCTCCGTGTGTGTTTTCTTCTCTCCGCAACCCATCGCTCTGATAGGCACTTACCTGGGTAAGTAGTGCCGTGGCCCCCACACCCACCCGGGCATCGCAGGTTAGAAGGCGGTTTGCTCACACGTGGACACACGTACACAAGGACACACGGACATGCACAGGCAGGCACATGGACGCTCTGACATTTAAATGTGGACACGTGGACACGCAGGCACTCACGTGGACATGCTCTCATACATGGACACTCAAATGTGGACACACGTGGGCACATTCACACGTGGACACGCTCACACATGGGCAGCGGGAGGTGGTGGTGACCCCGCCTTTCCGCTCAGGTTCTCACCCAACATGCGTTTGGGAGTCTGGGGCCTCGGGTGCCACTGGTGGTGTCCAGGGCCAAGAGGGTGTGACCTGGGAAGGCTCCGGTCCTGACTCCCAGCAGAGGCCGGGGTCAGTGAGGGAGCTGCCTCCGGGATCTGAGCAGTGCTGGTCGAGGAGTGGCCATCCGTGAGGGGCTCTCTGGTGCCACTGTTGGCAGCTGTGTTGGGCGAGGCCCGGTCACCATGTACACCGGGCTGCCTTTGCCTTGGCTGAGTCGGTGGCTGGAGGCCTGTGTGTGGGAGCAAGCTGTCGGGTCTGAGACGGGTGACCCTCAGAGCCGGGAACTGTGGGCCGCTGGGCTGGGCCAGGCCCTGCCTGGGTGTGGGATGTAGCTGGTGGGTGGGTTGGCCCAGGAGGGGTTCCTGCCTCCCTGGAGCAGGCTGAGGGTCCTCGGCGGGGTGTGGATATGGGACACACCAGGCAGTGTGCCTCACACCCTGTGCTCCCCTCTTGTCAGGCCTGGCGAACCACGGACAGACCAGGCACATGGTAAGAGGGAGGGCTGGGCCCGCCCCACATACACAGCTCCCTTGGACTTTCGGGAGGAGGTTCAGTGGGACCAGGGGGGGGAAGGCAGGGGGTGCCCTCAGCCCTCAGAGTACTCCCTACCCCTCGGAGTTTCGGGGCGCACATGAAGGCCCCAGGGAAGCACCCTCACACCTGCCCTCGCCCAGGGACCAAGCCGGAACCTCCTGCTCAACGGGAAGTCATACCCCACCAAAGTGCGCCTCATCCGGGGGGGCTCCCTGCCCCCCGTCAAGCGGCGTAGGATGAACTGGATCGACGCCCCCGATGACGTGTTTTACATGGCCACCGAGGAGACCAGGTGGGGCCTCGGCCGGTGGGGCGGGTGGACCGTGGGGTAGCCGTGTGTCCTTGTCACTCGGGGGTCCCTCTGCGCTCACAGGAAAATCCGTAAGCTGCTCTCGTCCTCGGAGACCAAGCGTGCTGCCCGCAGGCCCTACAAGCCCATCGCCCTGCGCCAGAGCCAGGCCCTGCCGCTGCGGCCGCCCCCGCCCGCGCCCGTCAACGACGAGCCCATCGTCATCGAGGACTAGCCTGCCACTGCCCCGGCCGCTGACCACAGACCTGCCCCGCCTGCCCGCCCGCCCGCCTGCCCGCCCGCCCGGTTTTGGTAGCGCCCTCCCACCCTCACCTGCAGAGAAACTGCTCCTCGGGCCACGCGTGGGGAAAGTGCGGTTAACTTATTCCGGGAAAGCCCAGGAGCTGTTTTTAGCTTTGTGTTACTTTTTTGGCCGGAGCGGAGCGAGGAGCTGGCCAGTGTCCGCACCGCATTGCGGGCTCGTGGGCTGGCCGGAAGTTTTGTCGTGTTCTGTTGAAGGTGCCATTTTAAATTTTATTTTTATTACTTTTTTTGTAGATGAACTTAAGCTCTGTAACTTACACCTGGAATGTTAGGATCGGCGCAGCCAGCGGCCGGCCGAGCCGCCTGGTGGGGTTGGCCCCTTGTCTTTTCAAGTAATTTTCATATTAAAAAAAAACAAAGAAAAAAAACTCATAAAAAAAAGAAAAACAATTAGACCTCCTTGTTTGTCTTTCATCTCTGTCTCTCTGCCTGTCCAAGCCGGAGCCCTCCCTGCCCCAGGCACCTTGGAGGAGCCGGCCAAGGATGGACTGCAGCCGAGCTTGGGCTTGCTGGCCCAGGTGGGTCCAGAGGGCACCCCAGCCCAAGTCTTGGGGGTCACCTGGTGTGCCAGGTGGGTGGCTCCGGGCCTGAGAGTCTCCCTGGGGTCGAAGACCCTCCCAGAGAAGCCCCAGTGAGCAGCGTGTGGCTCGTGGCTGTTGTGGCCTCCAGGCTGGGCTGGAGGTTCTGCCGCCCCTCACCTCTGCCCACACACCTGCCTCCTTTAGGGCCTGGGCCAGTGCCCACCACCCTCCCGAGGGGGTGGGAAGAGGGCCAGTGGGGCTCAGGGCCCTCAGGGTGGAGCTGACACTGAGGCAGGTGTGGGTAGCCAGGGCCCCGTGGCTGTGTGGCTCGCCTTTCCGTGAGGCAGCCAGCACAGCTGGGGTGGCCGGCCCACTGCCCTGCTGCTGGCAGAGCCCTGCCCAGCTGTCCAGGGCTTCTGTCCAGAGCTGCAGCGCTGGGGGCAACCCCAGCAGGTGTGGAGTTTCCTCGTGAGAATTTGCTCAGATTTCAGCAAGTCCGTTCTCAGAAACCCTACCTCAGGCATTCTGCACCCACCCTTGCAGGCCCTAGGATGTGCTGGCGGCCAGCGGCTGGAGGGAGGGGCAGGGAGGGACACTTCTCAGGCTGGGGGCTTCCTCATCTGCCCTGAGCTCTGCCTCCGGCTCCCCCAGCCCCACTGTGAGGTGTGCACATCTCAGCCAGGGCCTTAAAATAGAAGCCACTGCTCACTGGCTGGAGAGATAAGGGGCTCCCGGGCCTCTGACAACCTGTGACGGGCTGACGGTGACAGGCCAGGGTGTCAGAAAAGTGGCTGCAGCACCCCAGCCAACTCCAGTCTGCAGCCCTGCCCCCCACAGCCCCCATAGCCCCCACTGCCCAGGACAAGAGTTGTGTCTCAGCCCTGACCTTGAGCAAGACTCAGCTTCCCCTGGGGGATGGGTGGGAGGGGGTCTCCCCAGGCCCTGACCTCCTTGCCCACCCAAGTCCCCTTCCCTCCTCCTCAGGCTCAGGGCTTCCTCCCCACATGCCCCCCTCCCGGGCCTGCGTGAGGTGGCCTTCACCCATCCTGGCTGACCGGGCAGGCCCCGAGGAGCTGGGGTCCTCCAGCCCAGGACCTGGGCTGCGTGTCCACCTCTGGGCTGCTTGGGGTCGGAGGTGGGGCTTAGGAATGGGGAGTGAGCGCACACTGGCGGAGCAAGGGCCTGGGTGCCCAGGGGTGGGTTTGCCAGCTGTGCCATTCTCGGAGGCCCAGCACAGGGCTTCACCGACACCCCCCACCCCGAGGGCAAGGGCCATCTCAGGTGGACAGCAGTCATCCCCTCGAGGATCCTGTTTGGAGACCTGTGGGGCCTCTACCCACCCTTGAGGAGCCCAGTCCTGGGTCCCTGCAGCAGTAGCCCAGACCAGGATCCTGATGTCATTTGCCAACGTTGTCAGGACAACAGCCCGTGAAGACTGGTGACCAGTAGGGTGCCATGCCACTGTGGCCCCAGGGGAGGGACCTGTCCCCGCGCTGGCCACCTGGCCCAGCCACCTCAGAGCCCTGCCTGTTTTCCTTGAACCTGGCTGTCCTCACCCTGGCCTGTCCCTGCCCCACCCTGCCACCCTGGCCTCAGAGGCAGACGCTGCTGCTGTGTGTCCGCTGACCAGTGCCCCTTCCCACCAGGTCCCGAATAGCCCAGGCACATGAGGAGCCTGTGGCTTGGGCCCAGGGACTGTGGCTGGGGGGCAGGGCACCTGTCCCTCACTCTCCAGGCATCTGGCCAGTGCCGGATGCCATTCCTTAGACCCATCCCATTCACTCTCTAGGCAGGGCTGGGGTCCTGGGGGCCTCCCAGAAGACACCTGTGTGGGTCAGCTGTCCCTCCACAACAGCTCTGCGAACTTCAGAGGTGGAGTGGGAGTAGGGAGGTGGTTCCTGGCCAGGGGCTCCCAAGTGGGAGAGGGCATGGTAACCACGCCACTTGGCGGGCAGCGGGCCATGAATTATTCAGAGACACCTGACACCCGGCCTGAGCAAGGAGCAGGCTGAGAATGACTGACCTGTGGGGAGCCCCCACAGCTGGCCACCCTGTCCAGGAAGGGGAACACCGAGGCCTCCTGTCTCCGTCTCCACCTTGGCTGGCACAGGGCCAGAGCTGGGTGTGGACGGGGAGGGGGGCTGGTCAGGCTGGTCAGTCAGGCTTGGGGGAATCTTGTATTTCAGTGGCTGTAGGGGGTGAGTGAAAGGGGGGGCAGTCACCCCAAGGAGCTGGGCCAGGGCAGGGCGCCAGGAACACCTGGGTTCTGGAGGTTGTGGGACACTGGCTTGTTCATCCACTCCACTGGGCAAACACCGGTGATGGATGCCATCAGGCCCTGGGTCCTCTGGGTCCTCTGGCCGGGCAGGTGCACCAGGCAGAGGAGAGTGGGGCAGGCACAGAGCCTTGATCACTGGACTGGGGGTGCTGCTGGTCCTGGTCATCCGGGCTGGGGTATGGGCGGGTCTGACAGGTTAAGGCCCAGCTGGGGCTGGAGACCCAGAGAAGGGGGCCTATGGGGAGGGGAACCCCAGAGAGGGAAGGGAGAGGGTCCTCCGGGGCCCCCCCGGGTGGGAGTGGTCGTCGGGGTTGGCGCCAGGTTCTGCAGGCTCCGGGGGGAGGCAGGGCGGGCGGCAGTGGTCAGACGGGCCCCTGTAGCGGAAGGAGGGTAGGGCCCTGGCTCTCCTGCCCTCCAGGAGGATGCTCTGGGGCCACGGGGCTGGAGGTGGGAGGCCCTGGGCCCCGATAACGGGTCCAGAAGAGGGGCGCGCCGGCAGGGGCCGGAGGGCGCTCGCCCCCGGGGCTCCCGACCGCTTCCCCCTCCTTCGCCGCCCCCACCGCGCCCCAGGAGGCAGAGCGGGGGCGCCCTCGGAGCCCCCCGAGCCGGGCCGCCCCCCGCCCCTCCTGCCGGTCCTCTCGGGCGCCCGGCCCCACCCGCCGAGCCTTGGGCACCGCGGGCCGCGTGGGGCCGGGCCGAGCCCGCCGGGAGCCCCGCTCCGAGCCCGCCGCGCGGCGTTGCTATAGAAACCGAGCCACAAAGGGATGAGGGGCGCGCCGGGCGGGGTGGGGTCCTCCGGGAGCCGGGGCGCCGGGTCGGGCGCGGGGGGCGGGCCTGCCGTCGGGGCGTCCGTCCGCGTGTCCAGGGGACGCCCTTCCGGGCGCGGGCCCCGCTGGCCGGAGCTCCCCCGGACCGCGGGGGCCGCGCGCTCCCCGCCCCGCCGCGCCCCGCGCCCCCCGCCGGCGCCCGACGTTGCCATGGAAACAGCCCGGGCGCGGCCGGGGGCGCCAGGCGGGCCCCGCCCCCTCCCGCCGCCGGGCAGGTGCGCCCCCGCCCCGCCGCGCCCCCGCTGCGGGCCGCCGGGCCCGGGGGAGGGATCCCGACGCCCCGCCCCGGCCGCGGAGCCAATGGGTGCACGGGGGGCCGGGCGGGCGGGGCGGCGGGGCGGGCGAGGCGGCGGCGACGCGGCGACGGGCGCGGGCGGAGGGCGCGAGCCGACCGGGCGCACCGACGACCATGGCCTCCAAGTGTCCCAAGTGCGACAAGACCGTTTACTTCGGTGAGTGCCCGGGCCGCCCGCGCCCGCCCGCCCCCGCTCCACCCCGGCCGCCCACCCGCGGGACCCGCCGAGCGCCCGGCCGCCGCCCCGGGATGCGCGGCCCCCGCCCGGTTGGCTGCGCGGCCCGTTCGCGCGCGGCCCCGCCCGGGGTGCAGCGGGGCGCGGCGGGGCGACCACGCCCGACCCCCGGAGCGGCGGGGGGCGCGGGGCGGGAGCGCGGGGTCCCCGCTGGAGGCCGGGCCGGGGAGCTCGCCCCCCGCGTCTCGGGCGCGTCGCGGTCCCCCGGGCGGTGCCGCGCGGAGCGAGGAGGCGGGCGGGTCCCGTGCTCGAAGCGCCTCCTGACTTTCTCCGCCCTTTCCCGCGTACCCCGTTTCGCCTACCCTCGGACACCTGGCCGCAGGGACCCCCCAACCCTGACTCCCACCTCTGCCCACGCCGGGCCGGGCCAGACCTGGGCTCTGTCTGGACTTGGTCCACGCGGAGGCGACCTTGGCCTCTGCCTCCCGCGTGTTCCAACGTGCACCCTTCCTTGGTGCGAGTTCCCCCAGGACTTTCCCACGGGTGGGGCGGGGTGACAAGCGAGTCCCCATGAGCACTCAAGGAGACGAGTCCAGGTGGCCAGCCGCCCCCCACCCAAGGTCAGAACAGGCCAGGACCTAAGGGGGTAGCAGGGTAGGAGGGGGGTTGTCTCTGCCAGGGTGCCCCTGGGTAGGCGACACCTCCTGGCGCTCACCCACTGACTGGCTTACTCACCACGCTCCCTCCTCCTGGCTGATCCTGGCCTGACTTAGCCAGGTCGCCAAAGTCCCTGCCCACCCACCTTCCCACCAAGGCCTGCACCCCCCGGGGGAAGACAGAGCCAGAAGCGAGGATGGCCAGAAGGGTGGGGACAGACAGGGGACCCTTCCCTGGTCATTCGGGAGCAGTGGTCAGGGCCCAGGATGGGGACAGGCTGACGTGAAGGAAGCTACTTGGCTTCCCCGCTGACAGGCCGGAGGAGGAGGCCAACGGTTGTTTGCTGTTCCCAGAGGGGAGGGACCGGATTTGGCCTGGAGTGCTTCTGGCCTGGCCCGGAGCCTGGGGGCTTCCGGCCGCCTCCCAGGAACCCTCCCAGCCCTCTCTCCCTTTCCCAGAGAGAGCTCCTGCCAGTGAGGCTCAGGGTGGGGGACCATCCCGGGTCCTCCTGCCTGCCTTGCTGCCCACGACTTTGCCCCCAGCGAGGCCCACTCACTGCCCTCCCGCTGGACTCACAGGCCTGTGGACAACCCAGAGAAGTGCTCTGCCAGCTTGGGCGGCCGTAGGCTACCAGCAGAAAACAAAAGGCGCTCACACCCGCTGGCTTCTGTCCTGGACGGGAGGCAGTCAGTAGTGGAGGGAAAGAAAGGCCTTTCCCCCAGCAAGGCTGCACCCCAACACCCCCGCCTCAGTAGCCAACACCTGAGTGTGAACAGAGCGGAACAGGGCCAGGACACCCAGAGTGACCTCAGGATACTGTGCCTTTGTGTCCCCAACAATGGTTCCTTTCGTAGCCATTAGACCCAGTGAATTCTGTCTTCCCAATTCAATCAGTAATGTGTGGCTATTGACCTGCTCGGTTGGTCTAAGGGTCATTCCCTTGCCCTCGAGTGGCCACATCCTAGAGCCCAAGGTGCAGCATGGTTCTGGCAGCCTGGAGCTGGCCAGTGGAACTGGGAGAGGACTCTCGGCCGGCATGGATCCAAGCTGCCTTGGGCTCCTGAGCTCCTGTCGTCCCCCGGCATGGACACGAGGGGGCCCCCACTCCCAGGCTGCTGGGGCCCTAGGGGAGGCCCGACCCAGACAGCCACCTCTATGTGAGGGAGACTAGAGAGCTGCTGGTCCTTGGCCAGATTCCACCGGGTGGCAGGGGCCAGCCTGCCTGCCCCCACCCCCACCCGCCACATTGTTGGTCAGGCCCCTTCCCGGAATTCCGGCCGGTCTCTGGCCTTTCTTCTGCCTTCTCCTCGGCCCTTTTCCTGCCGAGCTCCTGGGGAGCCTTCCTCCCCACTTCCCTCTATTGGGAGGTGTCCAAGCAGCTCCAACACCATGGTAGGGGGATGGGGAGGGCACCCGACCCGACCCTCAGCAGCTGGTCCCAGACCTTGGGCTCCAAAGCAACAGCTGGAGCTAGTGGGGTGGGGACTCAGGGCCAAATGTAGACAGGCAGGCGTCCTGTCCCCTGGGGTTCCCGCTGGGGGATGGGAACTGGCTTCCCCACAGGGGGTCTGGATGGAGGCTCGGTCACCCTCCCCTCAACAGGGGCCTCTGCCAGCTCCATTGGAGCCCGACTGGGGGGTTCGGGATGGTCCATGGACGGGTGTGAGGAGGAGGTGGGTGTGAGGGACACGGCGTGAGGCAGGTGTGTAGAGGGGCAGGGGTAGTGTTAAGGGACCTTCTAAGTCTGCTCCAGCTCACAGCCCTGGGGCGGTGAGGGTGACGGAGGCCAGTGGGACCGCAGGGCCCCTGCGTGGCTGGCTCTCACGTCCCCTCCCGCCCCCAGCCGAGAAGGTCAGCTCCCTGGGCAAGGACTGGCACAAGTTTTGCCTCAAGTGTGAGCGCTGCAGCAAGACCCTGACGCCTGGGGGCCACGCTGAGGTGAGCCCCCCCGGGGCTGTGGTGGGGGCTGCAGGGCTCTCCCCACCCTCAGCAGGGAGGGGGACCCAGGAAGCTCAGGCACTGGCCCTCACCCTCTCCCCCTGCTCCTCTGCCTAGCATGACGGGAAGCCGTTTTGCCACAAGCCTTGCTACGCTACTCTGTTCGGACCCAAAGGTGAGCTCAGCTGGCCAGCCGGCCGCCCAGCTGGACCTGCTCTGGCTGCTGGGGAGGGGTGGGCCCCTTCTCTCCATGCCCTTCCCAGGACTGTGCCCCAGCCCGTGGTGCCCTCTGGGAGCAGGGTCCTGACCCCATAGGGTGGGCTGTGGAGGGCCATTTTCTGAGAAGTTGGGTGAGGTGTGAGGCCTAGATGGTGGGCGGGGCCACTGGCCACCCACCCTACGGGGCCTGCCACCCCACAGGTGTGAACATCGGAGGTGCCGGCTCCTACATCTATGAGAAGCCCTCTTTAGAGGGACCCCAGGTCACTGGCCCCATCGAGGTCCCGGTGGCTCGAGCTGAGGAGCGTAAGGCGAGCGGCCCCCCAAAGGGGCCCAGCAAAGGTGAACCGGATTCTGTGTCTGGGGGGAGGTGTGGGAGCCCCTGGGCTGCCCTGACTCCTGTCCACCTTCCACCCCAGCCTCTAGTGTCACCACTTTTACTGGAGAACCCAACATGTGCCCCCGTTGCAACAAGAGGGTCTACTTTGGTGAGTGAACATGCCCAGCCCCGACCTGTGGGAGGTGTCTGCCAAGGGCCCCTTGTCACCATCTCTTCCTTTTCCCAGCTGAGAAGGTGACTTCTCTGGGCAAGGACTGGCACCGGCCATGCCTGCGCTGTGAGCGCTGTGGGAAGACGCTGACTCCAGGCGGGCACGCGGAGGTGAGGGGCCCGCATGGGCACGCTCAGGGGTCCAGGCCAGACGGGAGGGGCCTGGAGAGGGCCCAAGGGTGGGGATGCTGGGCTCCAGAGGGGAGGGCCAAGCCTGGTGATGGGGGCTGCCCCCTGGTGGCCAGAGTAGAGGAGCTGGGCACTGCAGAGGCCCTGTGGCCCCAGGCACCACCAGTTGAGTGGACTGGTCATGGTTTTGGGGTCTTGAGGGCTCTCAGGGAGGGAGGCAGGTGCGTGGACAAGAAGGAAGCCACCGGAGGGAGTGGGGAGACAGGAGTCTGTGGACCCCCGCCTCACCCCCACCCTGCCCCCAGCACGATGGCCAGCCTTACTGCCACAAGCCCTGCTATGGAATTCTCTTCGGACCCAAGGGTGAGTGTGGCCAGGAGGGTGGGGAACCAGGTGCCCCCTGCCCCCTCCGCACCCCTCCCCACCAGCCTTTTGGGCCTTTCTCCACAGGCGTGAACACTGGAGCCGTGGGCAGCTACATCTACGACAGGGACCCCGAGGGCAAAGTTCAGCCCTAGGCCCCTGCCCCAGGGCCCACTGCTTGGCTCCGTGGGGAGAGTGACCAGCAGCCCACTCCCGCCTAGCCTCAGCTGGTCCGGCCCCGGAGTCCAGGGCCTGCGTGTTGGGGGAGGAGGAAGCCAGTTGGGGCATCTCCAGAAGAGGCCAGCCCGTCCCCGTTTCTCTAGGTGTGTCTGCCTCTGTGTCTCAGCACTGTTACCCCCTTTTGTGTCCTGCCTCCCTGTCTGTGTGACCCCACATGTCTTCATGTCTGTGTCTTCTCCCCCCTGTGTCCCTGTGTATCCCCGTGGCCCTGGGCGAGTCTCTCTGAGGTGGCCAGCCCACCTCCCCTTCCTGCTGCCCCACGCCTCCCTAGTGTTATTTATCTATCTCCCTTTGCGGGGTGGCACAGCCACACCCCTACCCCTCACAGTGTCCCCAGACAAGGCCCTCTGCAGTCTCCCACACTGCCTTGCAAGCGCCGCCCACCACCCTCACGTGGTTCACACCCAACGCTGAGATTCTTGCTGTCAATAAAACGTTTGAGGATTACAGGACCCAGCACTGCGCCTCTGGTTGTGAGGTCGATGCGAATCCAGGACAGGGTCCTTTGTCCCATCCACAAATGCTCCCAACACGCCTGGGCCGGGCTTCTGGTGGGAGGAGGTCCTATTCCCAAGGTTGATAGTGGAGGGCAGCTGAGAGGGGGTCAAGTAGGTGGAAGTGGGAGGGTGGGAGGCATCCTTGGGGTGGGGTCCAGAAGAGGAGAGGAGCCTGTGTTATGCTGAGGTCACCTCCCTCTGGAGCCTATAGGGCTGAGCCCGGACTCCTGGAAATGCCAGCACTGGGCACTAGAGCCAGGAGATGCCTGGGTCCATCAGAGGCCCGGAGGTGCTGGGTCAGCCTCGGTAAAGCGGCAGAGGGTATGCCACGTGAAGGGAGAGGGGACAGGTGACCAGAGGAGGGGGTCCTCTGCAGGGTAGATGGCCTGAGCTGGGCCTTCAGCCCAGGACTGAGCCTGGAAGTCCAGAGGGGTGGGATGTGGTCAGACCAAGACCGCCCGGGCTCTGCCGTGGCTTTTGTGTGCAGGGCTAGCAACCTGGTGGCCATGGTGGTCAGCCTGGCTCAGCACTGGTGGTGGCCCAAGGACGGAGGGTGGGCAGCCCGAGGGCAGGGGCTTGCGCGCCCCACTGCCCGGGCGCGCCTGCCCAACCGCGTCCCGCAGTCTGCGGTTGCAGCGGTAGCGGGACGGCCTGGCTTTGCCCTTTCCCCTCGGACCCCTTGGGAGCGCCTAGGACTCGCCTCCCCCCAGCCCGCTGCCCGATCCCGGCCGCTCCGGGGCATCCCGCCAGGGGGCGCGCCTTCTCTTCCCCGCGGCGCCCCGGGGCAGAACCCGCGCAAACCCCCGCGGCCCGCGCCCGCCTCCGCGCCGGCGGCCGGCACCGCCGGGCTCCCAGATGCCTCCCCCTCCCGGGCCTGGGCATCTGGGCCTGGTCGCCGCCTGTGCCCTGCACCCCAGCCCCAGCGGGCTCCGCCCCCGCCCCCCGCGCAGCGCGCCGGCTCGGGCACAGCTCGCTGAACCTGACGCCGGGCCCTTTGTCCGACGGGCGGCCATCCGCGTCCCAGGCGGGGGGGACCGGCTCCAGTGTCCGGTAATGCCAGGCCGCCCTCCGGCCAGTCCCGGCCAGGCGCCCAGCGTCTCCTCCCCCCGGCCGGCGCCGGGAGTGCGGCCAGAATGTGAAGGGCGGGCAGGCCTGCGTGGGGGGACCCCCGGGCAGGTACCCCAGGGCCCCCAGGCCGCACCCGGGCGGGCCACTGGGCAGGTGGCGCACGGACGCGAGCTCAGAGGGGCGGGGACGCCTCCCCTCCCGGCCCCAACCCGCGGCTTCCCACGCGGGGAGTCGCCCCGGGGCACCTGACTTCCCCAGCGCCCCCACTGCCGTCGCGGGGGCGGGCTCCCGGTGTCCGATGGGAAATTCCTATCCTCTCGGGGGTGGGGGCTGCGGAGGGCACGGCCCGGGCCCCCCCTGGGGAGCCGCCGGTGGAAGCTGCGGGGAGGGCGCTCGGTGCCCCGGCGCGGGCCCGGGCAGTGGGCGCGGGGACCCGCGCGGCCGGGCCGCGGACTCGGGGCGCCCCACCCCCACGGCGGGCCCGAGGGCGTGCCCGCTTCCTGCGGGCTGAGGCTGACGCGCGCTCGTGTTTGTTTCCGGGGGTTGCCGTGGAGACCGGGGCGGCGCCGCTGCCCGTCTCCTCCGGCCGTCGCCCAGCGCGCGGGTGGGGGCCGCGGAGCCCCCGAGCCGCGGGAAGCTGCCCCGCGGGCCAGGTGCTTCCTGCGGCGCCCGCAGCCCCGGGCGCGGGGGGGGAGTGAGTGGGCGCCTGCCGCCGGTGTGCCCCCTTCCCAGCGGGGCTCCATCCGGGCCTCCCGGAACACCTCGCCGGGCCCCCGGGCCCCAGGGCCGCGAGTAGCGCCCTCCTTCACCGTCCTCCTCCCACGGGTCCAGCCTTCCCGTGACTCCCGGCCAGGCCCCTCTAAGTCCCTGCCAACCCCTCACCTCGACCGGGGCCGGTGGGGCCCCGCCGCCCCCATTCTCTGGGCAGCCCGCCCGCGGCTCCCTGTGGATCCCACCCAGCTCAGACCGGTGTCTCCGAGCTGCCTCAGGACGGGCGTGGGGCCGGGTCCTGACCGCCTCCTGCGTCCAGGCACCAGCTCACTGCCCAGCGGCTGAGTGCCAGTGACCCCGGGCGCAGTCCGGCAAGGCTTGGTGGGCTTCCAGGGCCCAGGTGTGGGCAGCACGTTTTCCCAGGGCTGGCCTGGCTGCGGGGGCTGGCTGTTGGGGGTGGGCTCGGGGCCCAAGAACAGGCCCAGCAGCTGGGCTGGTGAGGGTGGAATTCGAGGCGGCTTTGCCTGGGCTTTGGCTCCAGGACGCGGATTCCTGGAACCATGCTCAGCTTCGAGGCCGGGGGAGGGCAGAGGCATTCCGTCTGGCCAGCCCGTGGACCCCAGGCTGGCGGGCAGAGGCAGCTCAAGCTCTTGGTGCCCCCACCCCTCTGCCTGCCAGGCACTCTGGAGAGGAGGGGGGTCCTTCCTCCCACAGGGCCCCCGTGAGGCCTGGGTGGCCCTGAGTAGAACCCTTCTGGGAAAGGGCAGTCTGTCCCTTCCCCCATGCCTCAGGGCTAGGAGGGGGCGGTCGGGACCAGCAGGCCCACTCTGGGACCAGACCTTGGGCCAGACAGGGGTTCCCGGGAGACAAGCTGCTGAAAATAGGCCTTGGGAATGTCTGCCTGTCCCTCACTCAGCCAGGCCTGGGGGCAGGGCAGGCAGGCTGGAGCCTAGGAGGGAACCCTCTGGTCTCTGGGCTCAGCAGTTATCCTGGAGGGCGTGTTGAGTGCTCTGGGCACCTGTGTGCCGGAGCAGCGGACAGGAACCTAGCCAGCCTCCAGAGGGGACATTCTTACACCTGACCATGCTCCTCAGCTCATTGGTGCTGAGCAGCAGACCTGGAGGCCAGGGCGGGGTGGCTGGGTGTGGCTCCAGGGGAGAGGCCAGAGCAGGCGCCACGGTCTTCAGAGGGAGCCCCAGGGAGCAGAACTTTCCCTGGTGAGGGCGGGTGGCCCCTGTGTGGATTCCTCTGAGGTCACTGGGGCCCAGCCCTGCCACTGCCCCCATGCGTATGGGCCTCTCAGAATTCTGTGAGGCAGGATCCTGCCTGGTTCGCCTCTGCATCCCCACAGAGGGAAGGGTGAGCAGGTGGAAACAGCCTTGGCTCTGCACCCAGGACCCTGCGTCGGCCTCCCCCAGGTCTTAGGGCCCTAGGTGCCCTCATGGTGTGCTGGTGCAAGGTGGGATGTTCTGGGCACAGAAGCAGCCCGGGGCAAGCAGCTGGGGTGCTTTGTGTCTTGTCCTGGCCACTCTGTCCTTCACGCTGCAGACAAGGCCCCCAGGGCCTGCTGGCCGGTGCTGGCGGCACTGGGGGGCAAGGTTGGGGGCTGCATTTCGGGGTATATGAGGGAGTTCAGTGTATCTTCCATTTGTTCTTGCAACAAGTGCCAACAGCACCCCAAAAGAGTGGTGTCAGGGGTGGAGGGCCTGGCAAGGTCCTCAACTGGCCAGGTGGTCCTGAGTCAGGTGGATCTTAGGCCAGGTGCGCTGATGGAAGTAGGAGGCCTTGCACCTAGTGGGGCCCAGGTCTTGGGAATGCTGTGGGGGGCCAAGCCTCAGATGGGGCGCCTGGACATAGGGTCTGGGGGAAGCAGGAGCTGTCCACTGGGAGCTGCAGTTGATATGGGGTCCCAACTCCTTGGGCAGGCTGGATGGATTGGGGGCTCAGGGGAGTAGGGCACATCAGTCTGTGGCTGAAGCTTTGGGAGGGTTTGTGTGTGTGTTCCTGAGAGTGTGTGTGTATGAACTGAGTATCTGGAAAAACTGCTGTGTACCAACCAGAGGGCAAGGCCCGTGGCCCTTGCCCCCCCTTGGCATCCTCCCCCTTCCCTGCCCTGTGACCATGGCAACGGGCAATAACAGCAGAGAAAGCTAGGAAGGACTCATTACCCGGGTTTTCAAGGGGGGGCTCCCCCACGGGGTGAGGTTGGAGTCACAGTGGGGGGAGGGTGGGGAGAGGGGAGGACAGATGCTGGCTCACTGTCTCCCCTCCCCCCCGAGCGCTGGCGTGGGCTGGGGGTGTGCACTGGACAGAAGCATGGGAAGCCAAGTGCTCTGAGAGTAACCTTGTGCATATCCCGAGATGCCCAGATGGCTGCCCCCCCCCCAGGTATGCCCACAGGCAAGGAGACACACACAGGTGTGCAAGTCCAGGCACCCTGTCGCTGGCTGACCCCTCTGGAGGCAGCCCCACCCTGGCGCCTGAGGCCTCTGCCCAGCACACCCAGGAGAGGCAGCCTTCCCCGGAATTGCAGGTGGTGTGTGCAGCGTGTGTGGCCTGGTGACAGATGCCCTGCCTCCCCTGACTGCCCTGGGCCCTGCCCTGCCCCCCATTACCACTGGTCTCCTCCCCTCTCCTGTTCTCTCTCTGGATCATCATTCTAGCCAGGAGATGAGGGAAGTCAGGACCCACCCTACTGCTCTGAGGCAGATGCATCTGGTGAAGGCCAGAGAGACACCCAGGGCAGTGGGGGCTCGTGGGCTGTCGGGCTGGTGGCCTTCGCTCCAGAAACCACAGTGAGGTGCCCAAGTGCCAGCAGATAGGGCAGGAGCCCTGATGGCATGGGAGCAGACCCGTGTGGGTGGGTGGGAGACTAGGGGTTCTACCAGTGCAGAGCATGCACCCCACTCTCATGGGCAGTGGGTGGCCAGCCACTGAGGGGTCCCAGGACCCTGGGCTGGCAGAGGCCCAGTGGGGGCAGAACTGTGATCTCAGAGTGGGGGTCCCAGGGAGGAGGGAGCCACCAGAGAGAGGTGTGGGGAGCAGGCCACGGGGGTGTGGGGTCTAGTGTGACACCCTCACAGACAGAAGACTCTAGGGTCACCCTTGAACCCTGGGAGCTCTCACCCTTGCCACAAGCTGACCTCCTGGGGTCTGGGGGTGTTGAGATGGAGGCACCCATGGCTTCCCTCTGTATTCCAGGACCAGGCTGCTGGGCTTGGGGGTGGGCAGGTGGGCTTCAGGGAGGGTGAAGTAGGGGTCACTGAGTGCTGCCAGGGCCGAGCGTCTGCGTGGGGAGGCCAGGAGCTCCTGAGCTCTGTGGGAGGATGGTCTCCAGTAGGCTCCACGGGGATGGGGCGTGGACCGGCCCAGAGATGATGTGTTTTTTGGGATGGGTGTGTTGAGGGGAGATGACGCTAGTGGTGGCTGAAGGGAGGAACCCTGGACAGAGGGGAGGAAAGCTGGGGGCGGGAGGGGGAGAGGGCTGGACGCTTTGGTGCTGGGGAAGCCAAGAAGCTGGGTGTGGCATGGGGGCTCTTGGGAGCTGAGATGGGACAGTCTCTTCCCCCAGCAGAGAGGGAGGGGCCTGCGTGACAGACCAGGAGGGAGGAGGGATAGGCCAGACCTTGCCCTTCAGGGCACGGATTTTCAGGTGGGGGGTCCTGCTGTCTCCTGCCTGCACCCTCCTGCCTGCGGTGGAAGGATGGCCTGAAGCCCAGTGCCAAACCCCTGGACCCACCCCATTCCTGGGGCGTGTGGGTCCCAAGGTCTCTGCCTGGCACCGGGAGGCGGGGGCCAGCTGATGTCCAGGGCAGCGAACTTGGACCACACCCGCCCCTAGGCGCTTCCCCAGAGATAAGGACCTCCCCTGCTGCCTCTGGAGACAGCCTGGGCCCTGCACCAGCCCCCAAGAGCCCCGGGCCCAGTGCTCACTGCCTCCGCATGGGAGGGGGGCCTGGCCTCCAGTTCCCTCTTCCAAGTTACCCTGGGGACAGTCCCACTGTGGTGGGAAGGGTTTCCCAGGGGTGTGGGGGTTGCAGGGCTCACGGGGCTGGGATGTCCCTCAGGAGTGGGGCTGGCCGGAGCGTGGTCAAGACCGGAGGGAAATTCTTGGGAGGCTACCCTGTCAGGTGTCCCCAACCTTCCACCCCGGAGGGGGCCGGGTCATAGTGTGTGGGGCGGGGTCGCAAGCCCTGTGCATCTACCTGAATTTTAGGGGTGAGCCGTCCCCTCTCCCGCTTCAGCCTGTCTCCAGGGGACTCTAGCAGGTGGCAGGTGCCGGGAACAAGGGCTGGGGACCGGCTGCGCCTTCCTACTCCTGGGGAGCCCCGTGGGCAGATCCTGGACCCCGAGACTCCACAGCCCCGGGCGAGGGGTGGGGCTGGAGTCCCCGGAGCAGCCCCACCCTTCAGGGGGTCCCCACGGGCCTCCTGCGCCCCCCAGCCTCTGCCTAGTGGACGGCTAGGCCCGGGGGCTGCCCGGAGGCGGGGACCTTTCTCGACCTCATGATCTGGATGGAGCCAAGGCCCCGGGTCAAGTCCCAGAACCGGGGGCGGGGCGCGAGGGGCCGGCCTCTAGGAGGCGGGGTCCCAGGTTCCCTGAAAGGCGCGCACAGGGCGGGACCCACCCAGTCCAGCGCCCCCATCCTGCCCGCCTGGTCGTGCCCACCGCGCCCTCCGCCGCCATGCCCAAGTGCCCCAAGTGCCAGAAGGAGGTGTACTTCGGTAAGGCGCCCGCCCGGGCCGGGGGCACCGAGCCGGGGAAGCGGGCCCGGGGCGGCTCAGGGCGGGGGCGCCCGGGGGCCCCGGGAAACTGCCCCTGGGGCGGGCACTTGAGCCCTGCCCGCGGCCGCCTGGGTGTGCAGCCGGGACCCCTGCCGGGGCGACCGTCTCCCCACGTCCGGGTCTCTCCTGCCGCCTCCCGCTGGGCGCGCCCCGGGGGGACCCCGAGGGCAGGAAGGAGCGCGGGGTCCCCGCCGCCCCTCCCGCGCTGGGTGAAAACAGGCCGCGAAGCCGGAGCCCGGGCGCCGCCCTCCTGCCCCGCGACCCGGGTCCGCCCCAGAGGCGCAGGAGGAAGCGGGAAGCACCCTCGCCCCGCGCAGGGGCGCCCTCGGGCCCCACCCCGCGCCCGGCGGCCGGCCCCTGACCCCCGCCCCGGGCTAGCGCCCCCTCCCGCTTACTCGGCGGGGTTGACCGAGGGACCTGGGGGGACAAAGGCCGTCTGAGACTCGGGCGGCCCCCAGGCGCGCGCGGGCGAGGCCCCGGGGGGAGGCGGGTGTGCCCTGCGTCCCCAGAGCGCCGCGTGTCCCCCTGCAGCTGAGCGGGTGACGTCCCTGGGGAAGGACTGGCACCGGCCATGCCTCAAGTGTGAGAAGTGTGGGAAGACGCTGACCTCGGGGGCCCACGCGGAGGTAGGCGGGCGGGGCGGCGGGGCGGGGCGGGGCGGGGCGGGGCGGGGGCCGCGGCTCACGGCCCTCTCTCTGCAGCACGAAGGCAAGCCCTATTGCAACCACCCCTGCTACGCCGCCCTGTTCGGGCCCAAAGGTATGCTCCTGCGCCTGGCCCAGCTCCTCAGGGTGGACCCAGCCCCGCGGCCCCTGGCCACCCCTGACCTGCACGCTGTTTTCTCTGCAGGCTTCGGGAGAGGTGGAGCCGAGAGCCACACCTTCAAGTAGACCCAGGTACACCCCCATCCTGCCCCCAGCCCAGCCGGTCCTCAGGATGGCCCTCCTCGCCCCCGTCCGGAGTGAGGCCTGCACTTACCCCGTCCCTGTCTCTCTGCAGGTTGTGGAGACTCCATCCCTGGCCGCTCGCTGGACCACTGCCCCTCCAGGCTGATGTCCAGCCTTAACTCTAGGCTCCTGGGGGCTCCCCTGTAGACCCCATGCCCTCAATAAACCCAACACTGAGAAGACCTGCCAGTGTGTGCCTGTCGTTGGGGGGTGGTCGAGGGAACTGCGGTGGGGGCCCTGCCGCTGGACCCTATGCCCTGGGGGCTCTGCTGGGGGCCCACTGCAGGCTGCATCCCCTTCTGCAAGGAAGTGGCTCGGCCACCCTGGACAGCCCCGTGGAGGCTCAGCTCTCCATGTCTCAGGCCCAAAGGTGCCCCAGCCCCACTGGGCTAGGGGAAGACCGACCGGTTGACCACTAGGTCAGCGGAACACCAGGCCACAAGTGCAGCAGTGGGAGGACCAGCCACAGGGTGAATCATCAGAGCTCATGTTGGTTCCGTTTTTGAGCTTTGGGGAGTTGTGGTGGGGAGTCCTTGCCTGCCCCCCCCTTCTTCCTGCCCCAACCTCATCGCCATCCTGGCTCTCTCTCACCAACCCAGCAGCTGTGCTCGGCAGGGGCCTCAGCCCAGACACCGCCGTCCCTCATTTGTCCCCACCTTGTGCCTGGGGACTACTCAGTGGCTGGCTGCCCAAATGGGGTGTTTGAGGACTGTCTGTTTGGAGATGGCTGGGGGCTTTCTGGAAACTCCCTTGTCAATTTGGGCATCAGCTGCAGACTTGGCCACCCTCAGAGCCCTCCCCATGTCCCCCACTGGCCACTCCCACTTCGGCCTGGAAAACGCCACCCCTCCCAAGTCTCTGCCGACTTAAAAGAGCCCAGAAGGGTCATCTTAGCTTGGAATGTGTCCTTGGCCCTGCCCCCGGGCTTTAGTGGGGCTTCTGCACGCCTGGCCTGGACAGGCTGGGGGATGGGGGTGGCTGAAGGGCAGCCTGTAATGTCCGCTGTGTGTGAGACAGCGAAAAATGTGGCCGGGTAGCTCAGTTGGTTGAAGCGTTTCATACACCAAATGACTGCAGGTCCGATTCCGGGTCAGGGCACATACCTAGGTTGTGGGTTTGATCCCTGTTCGGGGCATGTATGGGAGGGGACTGATCCATGTTTCTCTCTCTCTCTTCCCCTTCCTCTCTCTCTCAAATTTGGTAAACACATACCCTTGGGTAAAGATTAAAAAAAAAAAAAAAAAAGATTGAGTGATTCACTGCATTCCACGTGGTAGGAGCTGGAGTGCTTCTGGTACAGATGGGGTGGGAGCAGGGAGGAGAGAGCACAGATGCTAGCTTGAGGCCAGGTTTCTCAGTGGACAGCGGTGGGCTGGGGCCGGGGGACACTGTGCAGCAGGTGTGCAGGGAAGCCTGCCCTGACTTTCTGAGACAGGCAGTGCTGAATGGCAGCAGAGGTCCCCCCACCCCGGGGGGGGGGGCAACTTGGGGTGAGTGTGAAGAGGACTGGCCTGCAGGAAGTGGGTCGGCCAGGCCTCAGGTGGGGCGAAAACACTCCAGGAGGAAGACCTGGCAGGTGCAAAGGCCAGACACGGTTCCAGATGGTTCCTATATCAGGAACCATCGGGCAGACTAAGGAAAGTGGTCTTTATTCTGTAGGCTGCAGAGAGGGAGGGTGGCCAGGAAGACCTGTGGACTGCTGTGGAGCCAGAAGGCAGGGCCAGACCGGACGCCCGTGCCGGTCCCGCCTGAGCTGAAGGTGTACCTGGGAGGGGACTGATGGTGGAGGCCAGGAGGAGCAGGCGGCAAGCAGTGCACCTGGGCTGGGGAATGGGGCCTCCGGTGGGGGTGGCCACTGCGGCTCAGGGGAGGGCATGGACAAGAGAGATGGCTACTCCAGGTGGGGGTGCCAGGGCAGGGGGCCCAGGGGCACCTGAGGTGGAGTCTGGGGGAAGGAGGAAGTCAGTTATGGGGGCACACGGGCGAGGAGCTGGCTGTGCCTGAGAGAGAGGCAGGCGAGCAAGGGTGAGGACTGGGAGGAAGACGGGGCCAGGCGTGACCACGCTTCTTGTGCGCTGGGCCGGGGCGGACACTGACTTCCCCTCCTGCCCTCTCCTCTCCCCCATGCTCTGTCCTTACAGCGTTGCGGTTCAGTTTATACACCGTGAACTTCACCCGTGCGCGCCCGGTGACTCGTAGCGGGTCACAGGCTTCCGCAGCCACGGCCCAGTTCTAGAGCACCCTCGGCACCCACGAGAGCTCCCCGTGCCCAGGCCTGGGCTCCTTCGGGGCCACGCTTGCCGTGCCGGGCATCTCAGAGGGCAGTGCGCACACGGGCCGCCCCCGCCTGGTGCTGCCGCACAGCCCGCAGCCTGGGCCGCCGGGCCCGGGCTTGTCGTGAACGGAGGTTCGTGCCTTCCGCGCACGGGGACGCGGGGCTCGCAGGTTCCCGGGCGGGCGTTGCGGGGAAACGCTGTCTCACGCGGACGGAGCTTCCGCACCGCCTTCCCAGCGTCCCTTCAAAGACCGTCGTCGGTGGCGGGAGGGGCCGAGGGTGCGGGACGGAGGGAGGCCGGGCGGGGAGTGTGCGCGAGTGGGTTCGGGTGGGGAGGCTCGCCGGCCTTCCCGGTGGAGCCCCAGCCCGCGCGGGCCGGGCGGAGCCGTCGGGTGGGGGCGTCCCCGGCGTCCCCCAAGTCCGGGTCTTGGTGCGCGCTGCGGGCCCGAGCGCCCCCTGGCGGCCAGGCCGGAGAGGGCGTCTGGAGGCGGAGGGTCGCCCGCGGGGTCGGAGGCGCCGGGCGAGGGGCGCGACCTTTCCGGCCGCAGGGCCTCCGGGAGCGCGGCCGCGGACCCTCCGGCCGTGGATAGGCTCCCGCTGGGCGCAAAGGGGTCAGGCGCTGATTGGTGAGGTCTGGGCCGCGGGGTCGACTGTCGCCGCAATTGGGCCGCACGGAGCGGACCCCGCGGAGCTGTGGACGCCGATTGGCCCCCGCTGGCCGGAAGTGCCTCCGCCGCGGGCGGGACGGGCTGAGCCCAGGCGCCGCGGGCGCCGCTCATTGGGCCGGGGCGGGCCGGGGCGGGGACTGGGCGCGGGCGCAGCAGAGGCGGCGCCGGCGCGCGGATTGGACGCGGGACCCGCCGGCGGCGGAGCGCGGCCGTTCGAAGCCATTGCCGGCTGCATGGGGCGGCGGCGGCGCCGGATGGGCCCGGCGGACGCGGCCGGGGCGCTGCCCGGGGCCATAGCCGCGCTGAGCCGGGCGCTGCCCGCCGGGCCCAGCCCCGAGACCTTCCGCCGCGCCAAGTTCGACCGTCCGGAGGCGGTGAGGCCCGCGGGGCGGGCGGCCGGGCGCGGCGGGACCTCGGGCGGACGCTGGGCGGCAGCCGGGCCTGCTGACCACCCCCTCTGATTCCCGCAGGCCCCCGCGCTCTGGCGGCTGCTGTTCCGCGCGCTCTCGCAGCCGCGGGCTGACGGCAGCGCCGCGGCCCCGCCCGCCCCGGGTAAGCCACGCCCCAGGCCCCGCCCACGCGGGCCCCACCACCAAGCAATCGCTGGCCCCCGCCCACTCTGGCCAACCCCGCCCCGAGACCCCCTCCCGGAGTGCCTGGCCCCGCCCACCCGTGTAAGCCCCGCCCCCGTGGGCCCTGGTCCTGTCCACCCGCTCAAGCCCCGCCCCATCAGCCCTATTCCCTCCAGTAGGTCCGGCCTCATGGGCTTTGGTCCCCCCCTCACCCCATGAGCCCCGCCCTTTCGCCCCGGTCACGCCCAGCCCCCCAGACCCTCATTTGGGAGTGGGGGGCGTCCCTCCCAGGGCGCCCCCCTGAGCCGGCTCGCCCCGCAGACGCGCAGGCCCGCTGGGTGAAGTGCGCGCTGCTCTCCCAGGGCTACCCCCGGCGGGGGCTGGCCCGGCTCCCCGAGGACGGCTCGCGGGGCAGCCGCGAGCTGCTCCTGGCGCTCTCCTGGCTCCTGGCCCGCGAGTCCCTGCTCCAGCCGCTGCTGGCCCAGACCCGCGTGCGGCTGGGCGACGAGGTGCCTGTCTGCGAGGTGGGTGTGGGTGAGGGTGCGCCCGTCCCACCCGTGGCCGGGGCCTTGGGCGCAGCCTGCCGGACCCGCGGGGACGGGCCTGGGCCAGCCCTCAGGACAGCCCTGTGGGTCAGGGTTGGCATCCTGGCCGCCCGGTGAGGACACGGAGGCTGCGCCTCCACCGCCCTCCGCGTCCTGGCGTCCTAAGCCCCCCTCTCCCCAATTCTCCCCACCCCTCCTTTAGGGCAGGTGGTGTTTGCCCACAGGCTCTGGCCCTGACCCTTCCGCTGCACTCTCGGGACCCCACGGCTCTCACTCTCAGGGGCCCCCTTTCTCTCTCCCCATCTGGGCCTCTGCTGCCGGGTGGGAGCCCGGCCTGACCCTTGCCTCCCCTCCAGTGTGAGGCCCTGGCCAGCCCTGGCCGGCCTGCACCGCGGGTGGAAGCACACGGCCCTGTGGACGTCCGCCACCTGCAGTGGCTCATGGGAAAGCTGCGGTTCCGGTGGCGAAACTTGATGGCCAGCCAGCAGGAGCAGTGCGCCCTCCTGGGCAAGGTAGTGTCGCCAGAGGACTGTCCACACGGGGGCAGTTACCCTCTGAACTCCAGGCTGTGGGCCACCCCTCCCTGCCTGGGGCCTGTCCAGCGAAGCCCTGAATAGGCTGGGGCCTTGGCCTTTGGCTGGACGTGGGCCTCCCAGGCCTGGCTGGGGGCTGACTGGTTGGTCACTGCCCTGAGGTGGTGCAGAGCCTGAGACCAGGGCTCCAGGTGGTGCAAGAGGGGCCTAGGGCAAGTGGAGCTGGACATCGCTGGGGCAGGGAGCCAGTGGGCTTGACCTCCCTCCAGTGCAGGACTCCTTGGTGCTGGAACCCTGTCCAGCCTGTATCTCCACCACCAGCAGAGGGTTTTTGCTCAGCTGGCCTTCCCTGGGACCCCTCACTCCGTCTTGCCTGGGCCTCGGCTCCAGCTACTCCTGCCGCTTGGGACATGGCCACCTGTTAACCTGCATGCCACCTTCAGGCCTCACCTGGCTGGGGAGCCCTCTCTGTCCTCCAGGCCCAGACAGGTCACTCTGTGTCCCCACTGGACCGCTGAGCCTGTCCACAGGCTGTTTCTCTCATCACACGGTCTTGGCACTTGGCGAGCTGAGGGGGGAAAGAAGCAGAGGTGCCCCTCTCTACCCCCACTGTATCCCTAGAGCTGGGTGGGATTAGGAGGCCATGGGGGGAACTGCCCAGTGCCCTCCCTCTGCAGAGGCCTTCTGGTAGGCTCTGAGCTGGTCCCCAGCAGGCTGAGGACTGTCCTGCCCTGGACTGGCTTGACCAGGTGTGCCCTCTCTGTGCCTATTCCCTCATCTGTAAGGTGGCATTGTTCAGCCTGGCTCTGTGGTGCCCATTTCAGATCCACGAGTACACTCGCGGTTGCCACAGTGACCGTAGCCTTGGCCATCTGTCTGTTACCGAAACGGAGCTGCTCAGGGACCCAGAGGTTGGCCAGCAGGTGAGGGCTGGTTGGCAGCGGTGGGAGGGGTCTGGGGGAGGACCAGGGCTTTGAGCTGTTTCTGTCTGCCAAGCTTACCATCTTGTGGGTGTGGGGGACAGGCAGGTCCTCAGGTCTCTCCTGGCCCCGTAGACCACCCAGCGCTGCAGGAATGTGGACTGGCTGCTGTGTGTGTGCAGGTGGCTGGCAGGGGCGGGTCCGGAGGAGGGTGCTGGAATTAAGGAACACCACTGCAGCATCCCAGCTGAGGGTGTTGGCACCTCGAGCTCATGCAGGTGTTACCTGATGATGGGGATGCCTGCCCTGCGTATTCCACACTCTGACAGACTCAGGGCTGGCTGTCACTGGAGGGTCGGGCGGTGTGAGGCTGGCACTGCCTGGCCCCAGAGGTGCTTGGCCAGGTGGGGTTGCTGAGGCTGGTGTGGTCCCTGCTTCCTGGCCCAGCGGGTCCCAGCTCCTAAGCCGTCTGCTCACAGGGGGTCTGCCTTCCTTTGTAGGGTCAGGGTGCCCAGGTAGGGATGCCTACCTGGCCCTTGGTGCCTGCTGAGCCTGCATCCCTGGCAGACGCGTCTCTGGGGCCCACCTGGGAAGGGCTGTGTTGGGCCCTGGAGGTGCTGAGGCAGCATCTGGGCACCTGAGGTGCCCTTGGCTCTTTTCCCTTTTAAGGGTGACTCAGGTCCTGGCTTGCCCCTGGTCCCCGGGTTGGAGCAGAGCAGAGGCTGCTTCCATTGGTGCCTCAGGACTCAGGCAGAGTGGCCAGGTGGCCAGGCCATGGTTGGCCTCCTTTCAGTGTTTCCGGATGGGGAGCTGGTGGGAGCCTGGACCTCCTGTCTTCGGGGCTGCACTCCTGGGATGGGTTCCAGAGGCTTCTGGAGTGATCCGTGGTTGCTTTGTGAACAGCCAGGCATGCTGCAGAGGGACTGGGCAGTGTCCTTGGCTGCTGGCTGAGCTGCAGCCTTTTCCTCACACCTCTGGGCCCGCCCTGCCCCAGCCCTAGGGGCGAAGGGGGCTTGTTGCCTCCCCCTCCTTAATGCTGCCCCTTTCTCATGCCTGTGGGACTGTTCTTGGAAAAGGCATTAACTGCTTTTCTCATTGGCCAGTGGCATGTGTGTGTGTGTGTGTGTGTGTGTACATGTACAGGTACTTTTACGTGTACCTGCAGTGTGAGCGTGTACCTGCGGTGTGAATGTGTGGGCCACGCACTCTGCCTCTCTACCCCCCCCCAGGCTGTGTGCTCCCCAGGCAGCAGGCTGGTTCTCACGGCATGCCTGCCTTCGTTCTGCCTGGCGATGGGCTGGGCTGGGCCCTTGGTCTGCCATTCAAGGCCACCCCCATCTGGTCTCCTGACCAGGTTCCAGCTGCAGCAGGGAGGCCCCTGGCTGCCTGGCCAGCACTAGGAGTTGTCTCTTGGGCCAGGGGCAGCATGGGATTGGGGTGCAGAGCAGGGAGCCTTCCCTGGCTAGAGGAGACTGGTGGGGTTGCACAGGGCGTGTGCACTGGCCCTCGTGAGCGGCAGCCTGGCAGAGCTCGTGTTTGGCTGACAGGGTGGCTGCTGTGTTCTGGACATTTGTCCTGGCTACAGAACATGCTCCTGGGTTCCCACACGGCCTAGCACCTCTGTCTTTTAGGAGGAGCTGAGCCCGTGGCTGGTGTGGTTGGTATCCAGCTGTGTGTCCAGAGAGGAGCCACCACAGGCACCTGACTTGGGGGGTTCTCAATGGGGATGGGGGCTGATGGTGGGCCCTCAGGTGGATCCTGCCACTGGTCCCTCTGTGGGTGGGGGTCCTAGCCAAGTTTCCCAAGGCTGAGGCAGGGGCTGGAGGTGCGAAGTGTGTGGCGGTCTGTCAGCTGGCTATGGACCACCTGGGCTCATGTCCACTCCAGGAGGGTCTGCAGGTGTGGGGCCCTTGGGGCACAGGGTCCATGGGCGCTGGCTGTGTGTGCCAGGCAGGGGTGCTGTGGGGCTGTGGTGGGCTAAGGGTTGTATGGGGGCACCACACAGCCTCTGCCCTGGTGTGGGGTTCTCCCCCAGAGCCTGGCAGCCTCCAGGGTGCAGCCCCCAATCAGCAAAGGATGTGGGGTGGACATCCCAAGTTAGGGGGCACCTGGACTGACCACTGACCCCGAAGGGCTGCAGTCGGGGCTGATATGGGAAACACAGGCCTGCTCAGAGGCCTGGTCGCATGTGGCAGTGAGGCTGCCTTTTGGTGCAGGGAGATGGCTGGGCCAGCGCTAGGCCAAGGGGACTGAGCACAGGGGCCGGAGAAGGGTGGGTAAGGTGGGTGGGGTCTCAGCGCTGGGGTTTGAAGTGCCTGTGGTTCTGACCCGGCCTGTTTCTGGTTTGCGCTGCAGCTGCTGCAGAGGCTGAAGACTGAGAATGCCCGCCTGGAGGCTGCCCTGGAGTGGCGGCAACGTGAGCTTGTCTTCTGGCAGTGGATGGTCAGGACACCTTCTACCGCCTCCCTCTCTTGCCCTCCCTCCCTCCCTTCCCTGGCCTGGGCCACAGCAGCCCCGGGGTGGTGGTGAGGAGTTGGGGCCACACACCAGCCCAGCCTGAAGCCAGCTTTGTATCCAGGTCTGTGGAGCTGAGTCTGGGGCTCCTTCCAAATGTCCAGTGGTCCCTCCACCCACCCTGCCAGCTCCTGGGAGGCCCAGACTTCTCGGGGGTTTGCAGACTGGCCTCTGTGCCCCTGCCTCCACCCTGCCTGGGTGATGGTCGCTGTCTGGCTCGCTGTGTGACCTGTGCCTCGTCCCCACTAGCTGGGAGCTGGGCTGCGTGTGATGCCGAGGCCTGTGCTGCCCTCACTCGGGCCTCTCTCTGCAGGACACGGTCCTGGGTGCCTGCCCCCCGGAGGTCTCACAGCCCACGTTTCTGACCAGTGTCCGAGAGTGCGGGGCTGATGCCTTGGAACCAGTGGCACGGGAGCTGCAGGCCCTGCAGGAGGAGCTCCGGACGGCGGTGGAAGCCAGGCGGGCGGCCTGGGTGGCCAGGGTGAGTTCACATGGGTTAATCCGAGTGTGGTTGGTGTACTCACGGGTCAGACTCCAGCGGAGGAGGGTGCATGGCCAGCCCAGCCACTCAAAGCCTTTCGTCCGTGTTGGCTCCCATCCCTGTCATCTCCCGTCCCTGTCATCTCCCATCCCAGGGGCCTGTGTAACCTGCTGGTGGGCATCTTAAACTGTGGGCATGGTTTCCCCTTGAAGTCTTCAGTGTACCCCGAAGGGAAGAGCACAGGGTTCTGAGGGCCTGCAGCTGCCCCCCTGCTGTCTCGCTGCTGTTGAGGTCTCCTTCCCGCCCCGGTGGTGACAGCTGATGTCTGCAGGGGGTTTTGTAGAAGGAACGAGGCTCGGAGCCCTTGATGTTCTCTGGCTGGGAATCCCAGGCTCAGGGCCATGGGCTCCCTGAGGATGTGGGGAGAGCCTCTTCCTCTCCCCAACGTTCTGCCCCCAACCCCAGGAGGCCTCGGCAGGCTGTGCCCTCGGTCCAGTGTCCCGCGGGTCAGTCCCGCCCCGCACTCCCCTCCTGGATTCAGGCTGGGCTTACTCTGGAGTGGCAGGTGGGGCTGAGGGTGGGTGTCTCCTGGGGTGGGTATCTTGGGGATCTGAGCTCTGGGCACTGAAAGGGCCCCCAGGGACTTGGCCTGCTGGGAGCTGCCAAGCTGTACCCCCAGACCTTGACCCTGGTGAGCGAGGTGGCCCTGCAGCTGGTGGCCGTGAGGGCTCAAGTGCTACCAGGCTATGGGGGGGTGGTCAGCTGTCGCCCTGTCCCTGGAGCCCACGGCTGCTGCTCAGGGTGTAGGGGCTTGGGGAGGGTGCTGCGGAGCCTGGAAGGGCTGGGCCTTTGAGCTGGTGTAGGGTTGGCCTCTGGTTCCCTGGGAGCCATGGATCCGGCCCAGAAGCCCCTCTCAGGGTGCTGGTGGGGGCTGCGGGGCCTCTGAGGGCCTGTGTCAGGGCCCAGTGAGTGCCATGGGGACCCAAAGCCAGTGTCCCGGGCGGGATATATGTCTTGGCCCCCGAGTAACCAACTTTTCCCATTGCAGGTTGGAGGCCAGGGGCCAGAGTGGCACGCTGTCCAACAGGCTTTGCAGGAGGCCGTGAGTCGAGAGCTGGCGGCTCTGCCACAGGCCTGGGAGCGAGTCAGGGGCCGGGCCCAGCCCCATGGGCCCCACCGGCTGGTGAGGACTGAGGCTGGCTTGCCGGGGGGCCCGGGTCTGCGGGCTGCTGAGGTGATCGGGACTCTGAGGAGCCGGGAGGCCTGCCTGGAGGAGGCACTGCACCAGCTACAGGCACAGTGCCGGCAGCAGCTGGCCAGGCTGGCAGGAGCTCGGCCTGGCCTCATCTGGATCCCGCCGTCCAGACGCTGAGGACACCTGCTGTGGCCTGGTCTGGCCTTAGAGGGCAGATTCTAGGCTGGGTAGCCATAGAGTTGACGTAGAAGCAGTGCCCCACCTTCCTGACCCTGGGTCATCCCTGCTTCAGACAGAGCTCAGCCCCTTGGCCAACAGTAGCAGGAGTGGCATGGGCGCTCCCTCCTCAGGAGGTCAGGCCATGTCCAGCGTGGCGGCTGTGGGCTCTCAGGGTCGAGAGAGGACTCAGAAGTAAATGCGGAGAACTGGCCATTCCTCCGCCACCCTTTCAGGTCTTTGGGGACAGGAGTGGGAAGGGGACCTGGGAAGTGGTGGCCAAGACTCGGCCCGGCCAGAGGAGCCTGGGAGTTGAAGGGACAGCTGTGGCCTGTAGCACAGGGTGGTCCCGGAGCCCCTGGGGGGCAGGCATTGCCCTGACGCCCTCTGGCTGCCCCTCATTCTGGCTGTCATTGTACCACCAGGACCAGGCCTGCGCCTGGTGCGCGCGGGGGCCCATGGGAGCTGGGGTGGGGCCTGAGCACGGGGTGAGGGGGAGGCCACTGTGGACAGAGGGGACTTTGTCCCTGAGGCTGCTTGGTGAATGGGGCTTGGTCCTGACAAAGAGCCATCTGTGTGCAGGGGATGTGCCCCCAGCTGCTAGAATCGCCCCCAACACGTCCCCCCAGGAGGCACGGGCAGGCTCCCCTCTTCCCAGGGCAGTTGAATCCTGAACCCCAACCTGCTGCTTGGCAGGTGAAGGGGCCAGTGGGTGGGCTGCCTCCTGCTGCTGCCGCCGGCCAGCTCAGGCCCAGGCCACCCCTAGCCCCTGGGTCTCCTGCCTCACCCCCTTCCTCGTCTCTCAGCGCTTCCTGCCTGCTGTGTGCGTGCGTGTGCTGGATCCACAGCTCACACGGGCACCAGCCCCTCTCAGCCAGTCCCTGGCCGGACCAGGCGGTGGCCAGCAGGTCCTCCCTTTCAGGAGCATATCCCTGAGCTTGTCCTTGTGGGGCTGGTCCCCAGAGAACCCTGGGCCTTTGCCCACCTTCCTGGCCTGGAACCCTTTCCTCTGATCCCCCTCAGCACCACTGCCCCAGCTCCTCTTAGGTCTCGTTATTCCCCCTGGCTCCAGCTGTGACCCTGGGCACAGGGGGCCTGACCCTCCACCTGCACCCTCTGAGTGTGTGCGGTCACTTGTGGACTCCCGGCAGCTGTCCCCCCATGCGGTGCCTGACCATCCTGACCACGGGGCAGGACCCCGCTCATCCCGGAGACCCCTGCCTTGTGTGGACTGCCATCGCCAGGACGGCCACGGGCCCTTGTGACCTTGATTTTCAGGGACCCAGATGAAAGTCACTGTTACAGAACTGTCGCTTCTCAAACTGATCTGTGGTCAATACACTTCCGGCAACCCCACGTGTCTGTCGGTGTGTCTCCAGCTGCTGATTGTGGAGCCCAAGGGGGGCGGCCGAGAGTCCTAGCGAGGGAAACAGCCCCCACAGCGCTGGCTCGTCTTAAGGCTACCGTGACCTGGAGTGGGGCTGGGAGTGAGTCAGCGCTGCCGAATGGTCCTGCTGCGCTGAGGATCTGAAGTCAGGTGTGGGCAGGTGGCAGGTCTTTACTCCCCACGCAGGCTGCCATTTCTAACTCCCTGCCCATGCGGTGGCATTGCCCCCAGCCCCAGGCAACCTCCGTCCCCTGCTGCAGGCGACCTGACAGCTCACAGGCCTGGTGCCAGGGCCAACACCCTCCCCCACCCCCCAGGCTGGAGAGGGCCAGTCTGCACAGGAGTGTGAGGACTGCGCCCTGGGACCCGCAGGGACAGAGCCCTGCAGGGACAGAGCCCTGCAGGAGGTAGGACACTGGCCTGTGGGGATTGGCTTCCTGAGGCCAAGAGGAATTAGACTCCCTAAGCTAGGAGGCTCTGCTCTTTCAAAGACCATGGAGAAAGTGCAGACCGGCCAGAGCGGGAGAATTTGTGGCATTTGTAGCCAATAAAGAGTTGACACAGAACTATTAATCATTGTGAAAGAAACGCAAAAAGTGAGCAAAACCCAAGGGCCGTCACCGCCGAGAAACAGGAAGTCAGGTAACTGAGTCAAAACGTTCGCCTTTTGTAACCAGGGACAACCAGGGAGTGATAGCATCGGAGCCAAGGGGCGGGGACGGCAGGCAGGCAGGCCTCGGGGCACAGTGGGGCCCCTGGCGGGGTGCACCCCGCCATCCAGAACTAACTCATCGCGTGCCCAACGGAACCCCTGTCCCCATTACGCAGGGACCCTCCCCTCCCCTCCCCTGGCCCAGCCCCGGCACCGCCGTCTGCTCTGTCTCGATCTGACTCCACATCAGTGGGGTCACAGTGTCAGTCCTGTGTCTGGCTTATCTCACTGAGCATGACATCCTCAGGTCCATCCGTGTCCTGGCAGGTGTCTGCTTGTCAATCCTTTTTTAAAAATATTTTTATTGAATTTTAGAGGAAGGGAGGGGGGAGAGAGAAACATTAACGTGAGAACCAATCAGTGATCAGCTGCCTCCTGCACACCCCCTGCCTGTGACAGTCCCCAGCCTGGGCATGCGCCTTGACCTCGGAATCAAACTGGCAACCTTTGGTGCAGGGACCATGCCCAGCCAACGGCCACACTGGCCGGGGCAGCATGGTCGTCCTTTCTAAGGCTGAATAACATTCATTGTGTGGATGGACCACAGTTTGCTTATCCATTTCTCCTCGTGGTTGGGGGAGTGTGTCCACATCTCAGCTGGGGGCGCACGTGTGTCTCTAGTTTCATTTTATAGACAGGTCTGGATCAAGAGCCAGACGCGGATGTGATGGAGAAAACCCTGGCATGTGGTGGGCAGGGGACCAG
This sequence comes from Miniopterus schreibersii, assembly GCF_964146895.1. Lineage (NCBI taxonomy): Eukaryota > Metazoa > Chordata > Mammalia > Chiroptera > Miniopteridae > Miniopterus > Miniopterus schreibersii. The sequence continues at coordinate 201,601,192 of NC_138101.1, forward strand.
GTGGCGCGGCGCAGTCAGTGCCCCTCCCTCCATCTGCGTCAGGTCTCGGGGCTGGCACTGCCCACCTCGAAGGCTCTTGCACTCTTGTTCATGGGGTCATGGCCGCTGAGCAATTTTTCACAGCACCCCTTGGCAAAAAGAAACACCTAACAGCTCTGTTTATTGGGGCCAAACAACTTGAGCATTTAGGTCCTAGTGACGGAGTAGCTGGTCAGAAAAAAAGCCAAAAACAAAGCCATGATAACACAGAAATTGAAAAAAAAACCCACCTTATTCTTCAATAGGCACACTTTTTAAAAAGTACGTTTTTTACTGATTTCAGAGAGAGGAAGGGAGAGGGCGACAGAAACGTCAATGATGAGAGTCACTGGTTGGCGGCCTCCTGCAGGCCCCCTGCTGGGGATCGAGCCCACAACCCGGCCATGTGCCCTGGCCGGGACTCGAACCTTGGCCGCCTGGTTCGTAGGTCGACCCTCAACCGCCGAGCCAGGCTGGCCGGGCTTCACTTACTTATTAGCAGACTGTCTGGCCCCACTCCGCTCTGCACACCTTTTCAAACCCCACTCAGCTTGGACGCTGCCCCCTGAATGACCGACCCTGGTCCACCTGTACCTGGCCTTTGCTCCTCGCTGGAGCGGCTGCTGTGAGCAGCTTGCAGTGCGACCCGCTGTTGAAACTGCGCACTCGATAGAGTTGCCCGTGAGGATCTAGCATGTTCAGTTACCAGTGTTTCCCTGGAAAATCTAAAATGCCCTGTGGCTCCTGAGGCTTCCCTGCGGCACCCCGGGTGCCTCGGCACACGGTTTGGGAACGGGGCCCAACGGAGGACGGGCGTGTGTTTCCCTCTCTGTTCTTCCCGCTAAGTATTGTCTGAAAGCCCCGTCCCCGCAGCTGTGGGCACAGCCGATGCCTGCTGGAGAGTGGAGAGTGTCCCCAGTCGATCACGCCCACCCACCCACTTCCCACGGAGGGCTCCCAGGCTGCCCCCGGCTCCCGGCCACCGTGGACGGCCCTGCCCTCCTGGGCCCACGGGCGCAGGGTGTGGGGTGTCCATGCGGGAGCAGACCGATGGCACCTGCCGGGCCACACCGCCCAGCTCCCACGTTCTGGGTCTCGCCCTCCATCATTACCCCACTTTTCACAGGTGAGCAGGTGCTGAGCGTCTCCCGGTTTACGGGCCGTGTCTCTGCTCACGGCACCTGCGCGGCTCCCTGCGCCCGCCCAGCTTTGTGGGCCTCTTCTCTGCAAACTGCCTACTCACATCCTTTGACCATCTGTCTTTGGGGACTGCGGTCGTCTAAAGATGCTCTGCAGGAACCCTGAAAATTCAAGATATGAATCTCTCGTTGGTTTCATGCGTTATAAATACCTTCTCTGTTCTGTCACCTCCTTAAAGATTTGCTCATGGTTTCCCTTGTTGAACAGAAGTTTAAGTTTTGTTTTAATCGCGCTCGTTTTTTTGTGTTTTGGTTTTTACAAGTAACATTTTTGTTGTTAATCCTCACGTGAGGGTATTTTTCCCCATTGACTTTTTTAGAGAGAGCCGGGGGGGGGGACATGGATGTCAGAGAGACACATCGATTGCTTGCCTCCTGCAACTGACTGGGGCTGGGCTTTGAACCTGCAACCCAGGCACATGCCCTTGCCTGGAAACCAAACCCGAGACCCTTTGGTGTAAGGGCCAACGCTCTAACCGCTGAGCAGCACCGGCCAGGGCCATGAACGTTCTCTTTAGGACATGCCTCCCTCTCCAGGTCATATTCTCCTGCGTTTCCTTTAACATCTGGTCTCCACCCACCTGGATGACACCTCTGTAGGTGGTGGTACATGGTCTGGGCTTTCTCAGACCAGCACAGCGCTGAGCCCACGTGGCCACTGGCATCTGTCTGCCTCCATCTCAAACAGGGTGTCTCCACCTCCTCTTGCTAAGACTGCATTTGACCAGACTAAGAAGTTCCCTTCCTCCACTGAGGGCTCCTTTTTTTTTTTTTAAGTATGTTTTTATCAATTTCAGAGAGAGGAAGGGAGATGATGAGAGTCATTGATCGGCTGCCTCCTGCACGCCCCATACCAGGGATCAAGCCCGCAGCCCGGGCATGTGCCCTGACCGGGAATTGCACCGCGATCTCCTGGATCCTAGGTCAATGCTCAACTGCTGAGCCACACCAGCCCCGCTGGCCTCTTTTTTTTTTTTAATAAGTTGTGAACAGCTATTGATTCCATTAATGCCTTTTCTGCATCTATAATATAATCATGTTTTCTCTTTAACCTGTTAATGTGAATAACTGTACTTATTGATGTTTTAAAAATTTCCACTAAAAAATAATTGCAAATAAACCTGCAGAAGTTCCCACAGCTCCCAGTTTCCTCGGTCAACATTCACATTTCATCCCCTCTCCACCACTCGTGACATATGTACCCGTGGAACGCACGCAGCAGGCACCTATCTGTTCATACGGATTTGCACGTATCCTCCGTGCCATCAGAGAATGAGCTGCAGGCAGAATGCCCGTCACCCTAACCCTCAGAGTGGTCCCCAAGTAACAGGACTTTCTCCTGTGGCACCTCAGGAAATTACCACCAATACAATGTCCCCGTCTGACCCTCAGACCCCTCCAAGTCCCCACTGTCCTGAGGACGGGCTCAGGGGCCCACCACCCACCCCAGCTCATGTGCACGCTTGGTGTCCCCTCCCCTTAGTCTCCTTCCATCTGGAACGTTCATCAGTCTTTTCTTTAAAACGTTCTTAAGCCTGGCTTAATAAATGAGTTCAGTAAGGCTGCAGGACACAAGGTCAATATGCAAAAGTCCATTGCGTTTCTACACACTAGCAAGCCGAGATGAGATAAAGTTAAGACGATTCCACTTGTCACAGGATCAAAAACAATAAAATACTTAGGAACAAATTTAAGAAAAGTAGGGCAAAACTTGTGATCTGAAAACTATAAAAAACACTGTCAGAAAAATTAACAAAGACCTAAAGAAATGGAAAGACATCATACGTCATCACCAAGTGGACCTAAGGATTCAACTCAAGCCCTCTCAAGGTCCCAGGTACCTCTTTGGGAATTGACAACTGATCCTAAAATCCACATAGAAACACAAGGGATCCAGAATAGCTAAAACAATCTTAAAACGGAAGAGCACAGCTGGAGGACTCACACGTCCCAATCTGAAAACTTAGCTACTGCATGGCTACAGGGATCAAGACAGTGTGGTGTGGGCAGGAGAGGAGACGTCCGCATCAGTGGAACAGAATTGACAACCTAGAAGTAAACCCTCGCCCGGCCGGGCGTGGCTCCGCGGTTGAGCGTCGACCTAGGATCCAGGCGATCGGGGTTCGATTCCAGCCAGGGCACATGCCCAGGTTGTGGGCTTGATCCCCAGTCGGGCGTGCAGGTGGCAGCTGATCAATGACTCTCTCATCATTGATGTTTCTCTCTCTGTCCCTCTCCTTTCCTCTCTCTGAAATCAATAAAGATATATTAAAAAAAAAAAAAAAAGAAACCCTCACATTGTGGTCAACTGATTTTTAAAAATATATATTTTTACCCTTACCCGAGGACACTTTTTCCATTGCTTTTCAGAGAGAGTGGGAGAGAGAAACATGGATGTAAGAGACACACATCGATTGGTTGTCTCCTGCATGTGCCCTGACCAGGGCCAAGGGTCAAGCCTGCAACCAAAGTACATGCCCTTGGCCGGAATCGAACCTGGGGCCCTTCGGTCCACAGGCTGACGCTCTAACCTCTGAGTCAAACCAGCTAGGGCTGGGCTCAACTGATTGTTGACAAGCGTGCCAAGACAACTCAATGAGGAAAGAAGAGCCTTTTATTATTATTATTAAATGTTTTTTATTGTTTTCAGAGCGAGAAAGGGAGAGGGGGAGACAGAAACATCAATGATGAGAGAGTCATTGATCAGCTGCCTCCTGCACATCCCCTACTGGGGAAGGAGCCCGAAACCCGGGCATGTGGCTGACGGGAATCTCATGGGCAGCCTCCTGGCGCACAGGACCATGGTCAGTCAACGGAGCCACGCTGGCCGGTGGGAAAGAAGTCTTCTCAGCAGACGGTGCTGGGACAAGAGAATGAAATCGGAGCCTGGGTGAGTTTCCTAGGGCTGCTGGGACAGATGACCACATGCTGGGTGCCTTGTGACAACAGAGATGTGCTGTCTCAGTTCTGGAGGCCGCAGGTCTGAGACCAAGGTGTGGGCAGGGCTGGCTCCTTTGGGGGCTCTGAAGGGGAACTGCTCGGGGCCCCTCTCCCTGCCCCGGGCCCCTCTCCCTGCCCCGGGCCCCTCTCCCATCTCCTGGCCCCTCTCCCTGCCCCGGGCCCCTCTCCCTGCCCCGGGCCCCTCTCCCATCTCCTGGCCCCTCTCCCTGCCCCGGGCCCCTCTCCCTGCCCCGGGCCCCTCTCCCAGCTCCGGGCCCCTCTCCCTGCCCCGGGCCCCTCTCCCTGCCCCGGGCCCCTCTCCCTGCCCCGGGCCCCTCTCCCTGCCCCGGGCCCCTCTCCCATCTCCTGGCCCCTCTCCCTGCCCCGGGCCCCTCTCCCAGCTCCGGGCCCCTCTCCCTGCCCCGGGCCCCTCTCCCTGCCCCGGGCCCCTCTCCCATCTCCTGGCCCCTCTCCCTGCCCCGGGCCCCTCTCCCTGCCCCGGGCCCTCTCCCAGCTCCCCAGGGGCCAGCAGGCCCTGGTGGTCTCCGCCTGCAGTGCTGGGCTCTGAACCCGGCCTGTCCTGTGGCCTCCTCCCCTCCGTGCGAGGCTGTCTCCAGGCCTCTCTCCTTGTCATTGTGCTCAGATGCTATCAATTGGCCGCGATGAAGCCTGCAGAGAAGCTACCGCTGACCCTTACACAATGCGGCCGGCCGTTTACGCGTGGATTTGAAAAATTCCTCAAGTGGACACGTGCAGCTAAAACCTGCGCTGTTCAAGGGTCAACTGTGTCTCTAAAGAAGGCCCCGTGTCCAGGTGCCGGCGGGAGGACTTCAGCCTGTCTCCTCCGACGTCCCATTAACTCGAGGCGGACCACAGGCCTGAGTGTATACCCCCAACTGGGACGCGCCACCCAGGTCCCACCGAGGTCCCCGCGGGCGCCGCACGGCCCCCGCGTCCGGGTCAGCGGCGTGGGCAGGAACGGGGTCCCCCGGGTCCGCGGCCGCGGGCAGGGGTCACCGGTGGTCGGCCTGGGAAGGGGCCGCCGGGCGTCTCGGGGGCGAGCGGGCGGGGCCGCGGCTGCGGCGAGGCGGGTGGGGCGCTTCCCGGGCCTGCGCGGGGCCCTGGGGGCGTCCGGCTCCCGCGAGCCACCCGCGCCTCCGCCGCGCAGCGCTGTCGCCGTGGCAACCGGCGCCGGACCCCATCCCCGCAGGCGGCGGGGCCCCGGGCGCGGGGCGGGGCCTCGGGCGGGGCGGGGCGCGCGGGGGCCGGCGGGCGCAGCGGCCGACCGGCGGCGGGTAGGTGCGGGCGCGGCGCGCGGTTGCGGCCGCGGGGCTGGGCGGGGGCGGGGCCCGGGCGCCCCCACTGCCGGGCGGCGGGGGCGGGGGCCGCGGGGCCGGCGTGAGGCCGGGGCGGCGGGGCCGAGGCGCAGCCCGCGGGGAGCGGCCCGCCCCCTGCTCCAGCCTCCGCCGGCCGGGCCCGCGGCCTCGCTCCCCTCTCCGGTGGGCACGGGCGTGGCTGTCGGTGGGGCCCGAGCGCGGGGTGGCCGGGGGAGGGCCCGAGGCCGCGGGGCCTGAGAGTTCCGGGCGGGGCGTGCGGCGTCTCCAGGGCCAGCTGGGGCGCGGGGGTCAGGCCCCCCCGCTTTGCGCGCAGGGATGGGGCTCCGCGCCCCCGTGCGCGCGTCGGGGGGGTCTGCGCCCGGTCGGGCGAGGGGCGGCGGGCGCGAGGCCGCGGTGGGGGACGCGGGGGGGCGGCTGCGCGGGCGCGGGCTCCGGCCTGGCCGACTGGGCGGGGAACTGCCAGGCCTCGGCGGCGGCCACGGGAGGCCCGGGTGTGTCCGGGGGGCTCCCGGGTCAAGCCTGTCCACCCGGGGGGTGAGAACAGGGTGGGTGTGTGCGTGGGGAGCAGGAACTCGTGGGACCGTGGGGGCGGGGGCGCGCTTAGAGCGGCCGCGTCCTGTGCGTGGCCGTGGGGACCCCCGGGGGGGCCTCCTCCCCAGTCGGCGGGGCTGCGTTGTCGTCAGGAGGAGGCCGAGCCCTCGCTCCACAGTCACGGGTGACATTAAGTTTTATGTCCCTGTCTAGACATGACAGTAAACAGCCCTGGGGCCAGGGGTGCGGTGGAGGGGAGGGGAGCGGAGAGGGGCCGGGCTGGAAGCGAGCCTGCAGGTGCCTCCTGGGCGGGTGGGGGTGCGGGTGGCTCCACAGCCCCCCGGGGTGGGGCCCGGCCCAGGTGTGCGACCCTCAGCCCGGCGTGTGACTCCAACCAACTGGTGCCGGGGGTGTGAGAGGCTCGGGGCTGCGGAACCCAAAGCGGGTCCAGGTGGGCGCAGCCGGGGCGGCTTCCTGGGCGCTGCAGGAAGGTGCAGGGGCCCGTCCAGGGAGCGGGGAGCGCGCGTGCTGGCCCCGGGCAGGGGCGGCCGGCAGGGGTGCGGCGGGGGTGCCAGCCTTCCAGCGCTCGGGAGCCACGGTGGGAGCAGCGCGGAGAATGTCCACGTACAGGCCTGTGGAGGGTGGGCGCGCGGGGAGCCCGGGGGGCGGGGCGGAGAGATGCGAGGCCAGGCCGGGGGTCCGGGGGGCCTCTGGGGTCGCGCCCTCAGGACTTGGGCGGCTCTCGGCCCTGGGTCAGAAAACCCGGGTCTCGGGATGGGGCCTGGGCCTCCCGAGGGCGCGGAACTGAGGGCACAGGCCCGCCTCTGCGCCCTGCGTGGCGCCGGGGAAGAGAGGGCGCCCGAATCCCTGCGGGAACGGCCCGGGGCGCGGGGCCTGGGCCCCCGGGGCCGGCGGGATGGCGGCGCGGGCCCAGCGGGGACGAACCACCGCGGCCCCGGGGGCGCGGAGGAGCCGCTTCCGTCCGTTTGCTTCCCAGCGGCTGCGGCGGGACCGAGATCTCGGGTCTCAGGCGGGGCCACAGCGCCCCCTGGAGGCCCCGCCGCCGGGCGCGCAGGGGCGCGCGCGCCGCACCCGGGGCCGGGGCGCGTCGCGGGGTCGGGAGGCCGCGCCCCCCGCGCTCTCACTCTTCTCTGGTCTCCCCAGGTCCGGAGCTCGCGGGCCAGGAGCGGGGGCGCCCCCGGGGAGGCCGCACGGGCCCCGCCGCGCCATGTCCGCGGGCTGAGCGCCGTCGCCGCCGGGCCTCGACCCGCCTCGCGTGGGGGCCGCGCGCCCCCGGCCGGAGCCCCGGCGGCCCACCATGGTGCTGCCGCCCCCGGACCGGCGCCACGTGTGCCTGACCACGCTGGTGATCATGGGCAGCATGGCGGTCATGGACGCCTACCTGGTGGAGCAGAACCAGGGCCCGCGCAAGATCGGCGTGTGCATCGTGGCGCTGGTGGGCGACGCGTGCTTCCTGCTGGTGCTGCGCTACGTGGCCGTGTGGGTGGGCGCCGAGGTGCGCACGGCCCGGCGCGGCTACGCCATGATCCTCTGGTTCCTCTACATCTTCGTGCTGGAGATCAAGCTCTACTTCGTCTTCCAGAACTACAAGGCGGCGCGGCGCGGCGCGGCCGACCCGGTGGCGCGCAAGGCGCTGACGCTGCTGCTGTCGGTGTGCGTGCCCGGCCTCTTCCTGCTGCTCGTGGCGCTCGACCGCATGGAGTACGTGCGCACCTTCCGCAAGCGCGAGGACCTGCGCGGCCGCCTCTTCTGGGTGGCGCTGGACCTGCTGGACCTGCTGGACATGCAGGCCAACCTGTGGGAGCCGCCGCGCACCGGGCTGCCGCTCTGGGCCGAGGGCCTCACCTTCTTCTACTGCTACATGCTGCTGCTGGTGCTGCCGTGCGTGGCGCTCAGCGAGGTCAGCATGCAGGGCGAGCACATCGCGCCGCAGAAGATGATGCTCTACCCGGTGCTCAGCCTGGCCACGGTCAACGTGGTGGCCGTGCTGGCGCGCGCCGCCAACCTGGCGCTGTTCCGGGACAGCCGCGTCTCGGCCATCTTCGTGGGCAAGAACGTGGTGGCGCTGGCCACCAAGGCCTGCACCTTCCTGGAGTACCGCCGCCAGGTGCGCGACTTCCCGCCGCCCGCGCTCGCGCTGGAGCTGCAGCCCGCGCCCCCCGCGCAGCGCAACTCGGTGCCAACCCCGCAGCCGCTGCACGGCCCGCCCGGCCGCGCGCACGGGCCCTCGCCCACGCGCGACGCCCTGGACACGTGACGGGGCCCGCTTGCCCCCCCCCCCCGGACGCCCGCGGGCGCGGAGACCTTGGTGCGCACGGGATGGGCTGGGGGCGGGCTCCCCGCTGCAGCCGGTTCTTCATCTCAGGGACCCCTCGGACCACTGACCTCAGCCCCGCTCAGCCAGCCGGCCCCGGAGCGGGAGTGGAAGGGCCCTCCCCTGCCTGCTGGGGCCTGGGTGGGAAGGGCAGACGGAGGGGAGGGGACGGAGGTCTGGTCCCTTGGGGTCCCTGGTGGGGGCCCCTGGCTCAGAGGTGGGGGCCAAGGAGGCCTCTGTCATTTTAAAGACTCGTGTTTACAGTTTTGTATCCAAAGTCTCACTGTGCTGCCTGTTTGCCGGGTCCTGGGGAGGGGAGGGGGGTGGGGTGGGGTGGGGTGGGTGGGAGAAGGGGTTGTGAGTGCGTGATGCCCGGAGGCTGGGACTCCTCTGGGGTGGGGTACCATTGCTGCAGTCCCAGGGATTCCTCTCCCCCATCTCACTGTCCCCACCCCCAGAGGTACCATAGCCCTGACTCTGCTCTTCGGGAACATCTTAACCCATCCCCAACCCCAGGGCGCGAGGGCCCATGTCCCTGACCCCGCATCTCAGGCCCAGAAGTGTCTCCAAGGCCCTGATTCTGCTCCGGTGCCCAGGGGCTCCCCCAACCCACAACAGCTGGAGCCAGAGGAGGCCCAGCTTTGCTCCTGGGTGACCCTTGCAGCCTTAGGCCAGGAGCATGGAGCCTGGCCCCACTTTCCCCAGCCTGGCCCTGGCGCAGACTCCGTGGAGCCCGCAGCAGCCCTGGCCCAGGCAGCGTGGCACCCTGGTGGGGCACAGAGGACAGGCATTGGAGTCCATCTGCAGGTCTCTTACCTGGCTGAGCCCAGGCAGAGAGCACCTGTCCATGTCCCTATGGGAGGCGGCCTTGTGGGGCTGCCAGACTGAACGGATCACCAGGAGGGAGGACCAAGGAGGCCTTCGGGTGCTGAGGCCACAGGGTGGGACAGCCCTGGAGGTGTGGGGGCCTGAACCAAGCGTGGTGGGTGCTGGGCCAGTGGGTGGGCCTGGGCAGTGGCTTGGGTTTGGGCTCCAAGAACAGGGGACCCCTGCAGATCCTGCTCCAAGTGGGCAGTGGTGTGACCAGATCGGAGCTGGAGGAGGTCACTGTGTGGGGGCGGCCTGGTGAGAGCACTTTAGGAAGTCGCGGGGTGGCGAGCAGCAGGGAGGCGGGGCTGTGGGACTTGGGGATTGCTGGGTATGGAGGTGAGGGGTCACCCAGGCCTGAGCCACCCCTGGGGGCAGGGGGGAGGGGAGTGACTAACACGAAGACTGCATGCAGGGCAGGAGTGTTGGAAAAATCAGAATTTTGTGTAAGGACCTGGGCGTTGGGGTGTTGGTGCCCATCTTAGAAGGGTGCCTGGGGTGCGAGGGGCCCTGAGAGAGCCGTGGAATGACAGGCAAAAGCCCTGGGCTGGCCGAGTCCCCTGCTGACTTAGTGAGATGCCGAAGTTTCCAGCACAGAGCTGGAGAGGCTGTGGGGCTGGGGTGGGAGGGGTGGGCAGAGATGCCCATCAGTCAGTCAGGAAGCCCTGGGCCACTGGACCTAGCAGCCTGTAGACTGGGGTGGACGCCCACTTGAGTGAGCTCCCGAGGAAGTGGGCAGGAAAGTGGAGATGGTGGGGTCAGTTCCTCGGGAGGTTTAGCTGGGAGTTGGCCTGGGTGTCCTTGTAGCCTCTACCCCCGGGCAAGGTCAGATGCCACCTCCTCACAGACCTCAGCAGACAAGAGGTCAGAGGACAAAACCTAGACATGATAACAGCTGTCTGGACAGCCATCCATGCCAGTGTCCCAGAGGGGGTGGTCCTGGCTGGAGAGACAGCCCCACTTCAGGTGCTCTGGGAGCTCGCCCCGCCCAGATCTCAGGTGCCTCACCCATCGCCTGGGAGTCGGGCATCGCCAACCCTATTCTCAGGGTCCCAGCCTAACGGGCCACAGAGAGCTCAGAGTGAGCTTGCTCCCTGATGGGGGTCCGACGGCCTGGATGGGGGACAGACTTTGGGGGCTTGCCTCAGTTTCCCCTCTGTAAGCTGAACATGTGGGGATTAAGCGAGCTGCCCATGTGACATGCCGGGGACAGTGCCGGGTGCGTGGAAAGGGCAGGTAAGCGTTCGCTATTGTCGGGATTCTCATTTTAATGGTGTTTTGGGAGAGAACGTTGTTAAATGCCCACGCACCATCCTTTGTGGCTCCCTGGAAGTCCCCCAAACAAACTTTCAGCCTGTTATTAGGTTGAAAAGGAATATTGCAGGCGCAGTGACTGGGCCGCGTGAAACTGCACAGGGCAACATGCGCGGTGGCCGGACCGGTGGCGGGAAACCAACCCCCTTCCCTGAATTTAGCTCTGCAGGATTTTACCCACGAAAGTTGCACCTCACGGTCCTCCTGGCCAAGCAAGAGAGCTCAGAGGATCTTCACTCGTTCCTATGGCACGGGGCCGACCGTGGGGGTCATCGGACGTGGTGCTCATTGGCCCCGAAGGTCACACCGTGCCCAGAGCTCAGGAGCAGTTTCTAGGTGCCTGCAGGTGAGACACTGTGGTGCCTCAGCCAGGGGTCGTGGACCAGGAGGTGGGCTGTGCTGGCCTCTGGAGCCCCGTGTGTGGGGAGCGACAGGCCCAGCACACGCTGCACGCAGGTTCCACGGGGGCGGGCCGCACACAGGCATGCGGGTGCCCCCCTGTGCGGGACACGCCTGTGCCGAGGACACTGCCCCCCCGACAGGCTCTGCGCTTGGGAGAGACGGGCGTCACACAGGTGGGCAGGCTCCCCGCCAGCTGACCTGACCCTGGGACTTGACCACGTCAGAGTTGCCTGGGGGCCGGGAGGGGAGAAGAGGGCGCAGGTACCCTGCGGGATGGAGCTCACCGCCTGAGCCTCGCGGGCCGGGCTGCGGCTGGCAGAACACGCAATGGCCGCGAGGGGGCTCCCGAGCCCCAGCTTTGACGGGCTGCGGGCTGCGGCTGGCAGAACACGCAATGGCCGCAAGGGGGCTCCCGAGCCCCAGCTTTGACAGGCTGCGGGCTGCGGCTGGCAGAACACGCAATGGCCGCGAGGGGGCTCCCGAGCCCCAGCTTTGACGGGCTGCGGGCTGCGGCTGGCAGAACACGCAATGGCCGCGAGGGGGCTCCCGAGCCCCAGCTTTGACGGGCTGCGGCCGCGCGGGGACCCCGCGCACCTGCAGGCCACGCGGGGCTCCAGCTGGACCCGCCGGCCCGCAGCCCCCCACGGCCCCCGGGACGGCGCAGTAAGGAAAGCCACATCCGCCCACGACCATGCCAAATGCACCGATACTAGGGAAAGAAGGGAAGGCGGAGAAAGTGCCGGCGGAAGAGCGGGTGCCCCCAAAGGAGCGCGGGCGCGGCGCCCGCGAGGGGCTCAGAGCGGCCAAGGGCAGGGCTCTGCGCCTTCGGCCCGACGCAGCCAACTTCCACGCGAGCGGGAGGTGCCGTGAACAGTTCCAGGCAGAGGCGCGCGGGGATCCTCGCGGGACGGAGCCCGCGCAGCCCGCGCTCCACGGGGGTCTCGCAGACGGGAGTTCCGGGAGCTGTTGCGGGGGGCAGAGTCAGGGAGGAGAGTCGCTGCTGAAAAAGGGGGAGACCGTCCAAATGCAGAAGAGCCCCGGCCGGTGTGGCCCAGTGGTTCCAGCATTGGCCACGCCCCGAAGGGTCTCGGGTTCGATTCCCGGTCAAGGGCACTTACCTGCGTGGCGGGTTCACTGCCCGCCCCCGCCCGGGCGCGTGGGAGGCAACCGGGTCTATGTGAGCACATCCGTGTTTCCCTCTCTCCCTCCCTCCCACTGTCTCTGAAAAGCGATGGAAAAAATAGCCTCAGGTGCGGATCAACAAGAAACGCAGAAGATAAAATGTCTGCAATTACTTGGAGCTAAAATTCCACGAAAGTGTCAACGCACTAGGGGGCCGGGGTGGGATTACCAAGGAGCCTAGCTTGTGGTAAGTGCTTTCCTTGTTGAGAGGATGTGACTATTAGCAACTTCTGTAAATGAAAAGAGGTCATTAAAAATGAGCCTCAGCCCGGCCGGGCGTGGCTCAGCGGTTGAGCGTCGACCTAGAATCCAGGCGATCCCGGTTCGATTCCCCGTCAGGGCATATGCCCGGGTTGCCGGCTAGGCAGCTGATCAATGACTCTCTCATCATTGATGTTTCTCTCTCTCTCTCTCCCCCTCCTTTCCTTTCTCTGAAATCAAGAAAGATATGTTTTAAAAAAATAAAAATGAGTCTTAAAAAAATCAGAAAGTATAACCTTTTAAACCAGCAAAAAACCAAACCAACTCCCCCCCCCCAAATTTATTCAATGGAAAGCAAGAAACCAGGAAGAAGGCAATACAAAGAAAATATCATAAATGAAAAGAGCAAAACATGGCGGCAGAAATAAGACAGTACACTAGCAATTACAATAAGTATTAACGGCTTAATACGTGAATCAATTAAGAAGTGGATGTTCTTATGTTGAAATAAAAACCAAGACCAACTTTATAATTGACACAAAACAAAACAAAAACCAGAGAAGTTGAGAAAACAAGGACAGGAAAATCTGTGCTAAGAAACCATGACCGCCCTGGCTGGTGCGTGTCAGTGGTTAGAGCACTGGCCTGCACACTGAAGGGTCTCGGGTTCGATTCCCCATCAAGGTACATACCTGGGTTGCAGGTTCCATCCCCAGCCCCTGTCAGGGTGCATGTGGGAGGCAACCAATCGATGTGTCTCATGTCGATGTTTCTCCCTCCCCCCTTCCCTTCCACTCTCTCTAAAAAGGTGATGGGAAAACTATCCTCAGGTGGGGATTAACAGCAAAAATAACCAAAAAGAAACCATGACAGTTGCAGCCAGAGACGGGGCTGGAGAGTAAAGCTTTGTTTTGTTATTTTCAGGTTATTAATTTTTTAAAAAAAATATATCTTTATTGATTTCAGAGAGAGGAAAGGAGAGGGGGAGAGAGAGACAGAAACATCAATGATGAGAGAGTCATTGATCGAGCCCACAACCTGGGCATGTGCCCTGACCAGGAATCAAACCCTGATCACCTGGATCCCAGGCCGATGCTCAACCGCTGAGCCACGCCCGGCCGGGCAGGTTATTAAATTTTTGACAAGTGTCCTTTTAGAGTAGCTCTAGATTCACAGACAAACGGGGGAGACAGTACACAGTATCACAGCGAGTTTCCCTGAGATTAACATCTTACATCTCCCCTACGAGACATTTGTCTCAATCAAATGAACTGGCATTAATATGTCATTAACTAAAACCTACCATTGATTCAGGTTTCCTTACCTTTCAGCCAGTATGATTTCCTGCCCTGTTCCAGGGCCCCAGCCGCCACCCCACTCGGCTTCTAGTCGTCACTCAGGCTCCTCTGTGTAGTTTTGGGGACTCATGTTTCAGGACCTGGACGTTCCCAGGACTGGGCAGGTGTTTCCGTGGGGTTTGTCTGACGTTTTCCTCGGGATGACACTGGGGTTTGCACACGGATGGTGTGGACACGCTGTCCACCTGGATGGTCATCGCGATGCTGACCTTAGTCACCCGGCTGAGGTGTGCTGTCAGGTTCTCCACGGGAACGCGCCTCTTTCCCCTCTTGGCACAGCGCCCCCTGGAAGGAGGTCACCGTGCAGCCCACACCTGGGGGGTGGGCACCGAGCTCCTCCCGGAGGCCCGAGCCTCTGCTCCGTTACGTGGGCTCTTCTGCAGGGAGACTGGGCTCTTCTGTCCATTGATGTTTTTATTCGATGGCTTGCTCGGAGCAGCGGGGACCCGGGGACACCTGTTTTGTACTTTGGGTTATTACTTGTCATGACTTAGTTTTGCTGCTCGGTGGTCCCACCTCTGGCCGCGGGAGCTCGTGAACTGGTCCAGTCACAGGGCGGATCTGCGACTCGGTCAGTGCGCACGGGCCTGGGCTTTCCCATCACATGTGTCCCCCACGCACGGGCCTGGGCTTTCCCATCACATGTGTCCCCCACGCATGTCCAGGGTCCAATTTGTCTCCCCGAAGCCTCCTCGGACGTTCCTGCTGTGCGTGGGCCCCAGTGAGGCCTGTGCGGGTCACTCGCGTGTTTGGTCTTGTCTTTGCCTCGGGCTCCGCGTGGTGTCCGGGTTCCGTGGGCGGCTTCGGGGAGCGCGGGCGGTGACTGCGGGGGTGTCCCTGGGAGCTTCGTTTCCGAGGGCGCAGAAGCCCCCTGGCCTGCAGCAGTGCGACGGCGCAGGACGGCCGCCAGGGGGCTCCCGAGACCGCTATGCGGTCCCTG